>NC_086352.1:24227043-24529450 GCF_036324505.1 Eleginops maclovinus
ACGGTGACTTGTATGGACTATGATAATTTTTCCCTGCGTAAGATTCGCTATCTGGTGCCTCAGCGGCAGTTTAGTTTTAAGTTAATTTTCTTTTATAGATTATAGGATTTTGCCGCTACACACATAATAACATTTATTTTTTAAATGAACACTAAAAAGACAAGGTAGTACAACCATACTTAAAGCGTAATACAAGTATTTTTATGAAATGAACAGAAAACACTTGAGAAGCTCTTAGGTAGATGAAAAAGATAATAAATATTCAAAAAAATCATAAATCATACCCTCTAAACCTAAAACAAAAACACTAAGTGTTGAAAAGATATTTACTCAATGCTGATCTAACAAACACTTTTCTGAAAACGTCTCCACAACACAGAACAATCAAAATGAAGATTGTTGAGCATGTGTGTGTGAGTACAATGCCATGATAACCTGCTGCTGAGTTAACCGAAAAATACCCCGGCTCTAAAGCAGTTCTCATGATGCAGCATTTAGTCCAGTGTCCCGTACACATGAAAACAGATCAATGTCTGGAAACTCATGAAAGGTTTTCGACTCATCTTGAGGTGCGGTTTGAAAATGTTTGTTGCTGTTAATTTTTTGGATGAGTGCCAGATCGCCCGCACTGAGACTTGCCATGTAATCTGTTGTCTATTTATCAACATCAAAGTACATAATCTCCAATTCTTGTGAGAATCTAAACTATAAAGGGTCAATTGCCTTCAGATATGTATGAGGTAGGAACCAATGGGAAAACAAATGCATTCTGATAGGTGAAAGACTAGGATGCTCTGTGTAACTGTATATCAAATATATTCATGAGCACTCATCATTGTTTCCCTTCATCCCCCAGAATCGTTTCATCTTTGAGGGAGCGTTGGAAATTCATAATGGAGGCCAGAACGCTCGTTTCGGCTCATCGCTCGCTCCCGTGCCTGACCTGAACGGTGACGGCTTCAATGACCTGGTGATAGGAGCCCCGCTGGAAGACGACCACAAAGGAGCCATTTATGTTTTCTTTAGCCAGCAAAACAGAATACTGCGCAAATACAAACAGGTGAGAGCTGTGCAAAGAGCTCACTATAACTACAATGTCTATGTATTTGTTGGCTTTCAATGACTTTCATCATGTATCATAACATTTTTTCAAAAGCATACCACATGTTTTTATATCAACATGTGGTATTTCTGACCAAAAAAGACAAAAATCAAGTGCTAAAACTTTGTTGACAAAAAAGTGAAGATGATATATACAGCCGCAGAAAAAATTAAGAGACGACTTCAGCATCATCAGTTTCTCTTGTTTTAGTTTTTATAGGTTTGTATTTTGAGCTAAATGATTATTATTATATATATTTTTTATTGTATTCTGTAAACTACTGGCATTTTTTCTCTGTGTTCAACACACACTGGAAAGGCTGCCACACATGTAGAGATAAAGATTTAAGAGTGGCCTCTTAATCTTTTTCGCGGCTGTATATATATATATTTTTTTTGTATCTTTTTGATGAGAGTAAAATAGCTAAACATTTAGGTAACTTGTAACCTAAAAGAAACAAACAGGTTGAGATTGATTTAAATATAACATAAACTAACAAGTACATATAGCACAGGACTAAGCTAAAAAAATCTTACAAAATGAGTCTCATTCCATACTTTAACAGTTCTTTACTCAGATGTGTTATGCTTTTAGTCCAAAAGGCCAAGGTCCGGAGTAGGCAATTCTTCAGATTGTATACATCTAATGTCAGAAAGAGCTTCCTAAACCTGACAAGGAGCTAGAGGGCAGACCTGAGCAGAGAGGCATGTGTCAAGTAGATGAGTGGAAGAGGGGCAGGTGTGCAGGTTGATGTGGGGATCAGGTGACCAGAATAAATTGAGGGCAGATGACAGACAGGTGGAAAATAGTCGGCACTGCAATTACAGGAGAATTTCAGGCATGAGAAACAGACAGAATGTGATGATTAAGTTTATCTGAGGAAACGTTCAGTATGTGATGGATTGAAACAAAAGCAGGGAGCTGTGGTGAAAAATGTAAGTCGAGTGTATGCTTCAGAGAATGGCTGGAAGTAATGTAAATGTAGTATTTGCATACAATTTAGTAAATCACAAACTCTTTTTCTATTCTTAAGTAAATTATTTTATTTGTACAGTATCTAATTGCTACCGTATTTCCATGAAATGCATTTAACTATTCAGTTGAATTGATCACATGACTGCTTTGATAAGTATTCTAATCACAACATTGTAAACGATAGTTTTTGTCATTCTGACCCTTGTTTTCCCCGATCTTTCTTCTGTCTGTTTCTCAGAGGATAGCAGCAACAGATTTGGCTCCTGGCCTGCTGTACTTTGGACGCAGTATTCATGGCACAATGGACATGAACGATGATGGTTTGGTGGACCTGGCAGTCGGTTCCCTTGGTGCTGCTGTTCTCCTTTGGTTAGTAAAATGCATATTTCTGCAATACTTTAAAGACATCTCTTTTATCCCCACATGTTCTTTTATCACCCTGTATGTACACCTTCAAAAGTAATAATGTTTTTTTAAATATTCTTGAGTCTCAAAGTTGTTTTTTGATCTGTAACTACTTCATGCCCTCATAGGTCACAGAGTGTCATCCGGATATATACCACCGTCAGGTTTGAGCCAAGTAAGATCAACATCTTTGTGAAGGACTGTCAGAGAGGCGGCAAAGACGTGACCTGTATGTCAGCCATTGTATGTTTCAACATCACTGCCAGGACGGCCATTCTTCCCACGCAGGAAATTGGTAAGCCAGCAAAAATAATCTTCCTCTGTGGAGGCGTGTCAGTGAATCCTCCCAACTTCCTCCCCCCCTTGCCTGATGTTTGGCATCTTCCCGGAGTTACTAAAACCCTATTCATCTTTTTGTAAATCATACCCTACTTATTGCAAAACCTTTCAAACATATATATAAAACTACACGTCTGAGGAAAATGAAAACAACGCTGACACTGGCAGCTGTATGGTCAAACTCTGGATAATGTAAAATCTTAAACACATCTTTTGTGCTGATACGCTTGAGCAGAGAAATGTATATTTTGGCTCTGTGTCTGCAATGTAGTTCAGCTGTTGTGTTGGGTTGTGATACATTAGTGGAGGAAAAATGTCCCGTCTATAAGTGAGAAAAAACATTCAGCCCTCCGAATGTATAATGTCCGAGCTAAAAAGGCACTTTCAGCATGTGGCCCGTAAAGTGTGTGATGGCTAAAACTCTGGGTAGCGCCAAAATGAAATGTTTCTTTACTAGCAATAAGAAACTCTGATCTCACTGCTATTGCTTGCCAAAACTAATGCTACTTCTTCCAAAACTGGTACAGCTAAACCACATTGGTGCTGTCAAATGTTTGATTTTATTGTGTGAACGCTGGTTGGAATGAAATTTAGGAGCTTTTTTCTTTTTTTTAAAGAGTTGTTTCTACTTGTTGCTGCTTGGTGACGATTCAAAGGTCCTGCAGAAGGTCGTTGTGCCGCTGGTAGTAGCCCACCTGCATGAAACCACAGGGCTTCTTTGCTGACAATTTGTTTTAAGAGATATGATGGCAGGGTCCAGTTTCACTGCGTGTGAGGGTGGAGGAAGCAGAGGTGCGGAGGAGCGTGTTCTGAGTTAACCTTTTGACCCCCTGACATCTTTATCAAATCTACCAGACATGCCAAAATAGAGCAGAGGAAAAACAGAGGAGAACTTAGCTTGTCTATGCTGGTTACTTACAGAGGAACACGTTTATTTCATTTTCCTTTCATTGTCGTGTCTGGCGAGTAATGCTTGACAGATGCTGGTGTTTGTGAGTTCGCTGTGGTCTATTGCATAAAATGGAAATGGATTTTTTCTGTCCCAGTGAAGATAATCTTACTTTTACAAAGATGTGTATTTACAGTTTGAGAGAAAAGACCCCAAAAATGTACTATTTAGATGCCATTTGTTGAGTTGTGAGGTAATATACTGACGAGAAATGCTGCTCAGTGGCCAAAAAGCTGTTCAAACTGGTAAAGTTAGAAATATTCATATATATCTTTTTATTAACCATGAGTTTCTCTCATCCGAAGAAACAACACTGGTAATAATAGTTGATAATGATTAATGTAAGTCGGTGAAAAGTGGCAAAAATCTTCTTGTTCATTGTTTGTATTGTTTTCAAAATGTCTCCTTTTCCATAATTCTCTTGTTGACCCCAAACACAACTCATGCAAAAGTTCACTCTTTGTAGATTTTCCCTCATGCCAAGAAAACATGAGGCAATAAATTAAAAGCCTTTTTAAACAATGTGGCTTGGAAATGGCTCCGTTCTGAAACCAGGGGGTTTGGATGATCGTATGTGGTTACACATTCATCATGCTGTGTGTTCAAAGAAAAGCTAATATTGCATTGCATTGCACTGCGACAGTGATGTCATTTGCCATAGCCTGATGCCTCCATTTTTCAATTAGTCTGCACTAACATAAGTCAAAGCAGAATCCGATTTATCTCATAAACATTTGAACAAAAATAGAACAGGCTCTTGAAATATTTCAAATGGAAGTGTAATTTCTGATCTCTTCCTCTGACCCACCAGGGATTAAATATAATGTCTCCATTGCCGAAAGACGTTTCAATCCTCGGGCCGTACTGGACAACCCGAACAAGCTGCAGCCTCAAAACCTGACCCTCTTTCCTGGAGAAGAGAAGTGTGAACACATCTACTTCCACGTCATGGTGAGGCCCATGATGAGGGGTGCAAGTGCATGTGAACACCAAGATCAATGTTGAACTAAATAGCTAAGATGGCTCAAAGATACAGTATATAAAACAAGTGAGATTCTTTGAAAATGTTTGGCATCATGTGAAGGTTTAAATAAGTTCCTTTACAACCGTTTGATTCTGGCTGATACATTTGCTATTTGTATTTTGTCCTAATATCTATATGAATTAAACAACATTTGAAAAACAGACTTTGGTCAACCATCTCTGCTGTATAGTGATTTTTTATATTGATCTCCCACATTTGTCAAAACCAACACTTTTCTTAGCATTTCTGTATCTTCATGTAAACTTTTTGAAAGCTAAAATGATTGGGGAGCCATAGATAAAGTGCAATGATAAATGATTAAACTGGGCTACAGTCTAATCTTTTAACTTAATGTTTTATATCAGGAGACCACAGACTACGCACGGCCGATTGTGTTCTCTGCACAAGTGGGACTACAAGATCCTGACCTCGGACCAGTTCTGGATGATAGCTGGCCGACTGTTGTGAGGACTGAGGTGAGAGACAATTTGACAGCTTATCCTGTTCCTGCTTTTAAGTTAATAAAATTCACTCTTATTATCTGATATAATCATGGTACATATGGAAAGGAAAGAATATGTAATCACTTTGAAGTGACAAAATCTTGTCTCTTAGCTGCCCTTCTGGAACGGCTGTGACGAGGACGACCGCTGCATGCCTGACCTGGCACTGCAGAGTATGAACGATCTCCTGACTATAAAGTAGGTTCACACATGAGAAACCACAGACAAAGTGTATTTATACACCATGTAAAACTGAACCTTGCCTACTTTGTTACTTAAGATTTTACTTTTCTCTCACTCCCTGCCTCCCAGTCAGTTCTGTGCACAGCCTGTTCAGTCTCGTGGTGTTTTCTGCCGCCATCAAAGCGAAGGCGGGGCAGAGGGGTCTCTGCGGGTTATTGAAGCAAACAGGAGGCGGATGGTGGTGGACGTCCGATTGGAGAACAAAGGCGAGAATGCCTACAGTGCTTTCCTTAATATCAGCTACACACCCAATCTACGGTTCTCTAGCCTCATAGTCAAGGTACGACATCATCAGACAAACTTGTGTGGTTCAGCATGAGAACTTATTTAATTTAGTAAAATTGTCCAAAAATGTACTGAATATTTGTCAGTTTTAACCAGCAGGCAAACCACATGTATTGTATTGTATTAGATGTAGACTGTATTAAAAACAACAACCTTTCTTATTTTGTGATCCAGGACAACTCTGACATCAAAATAGAGTGTTTAATTGACAACAAACTGAGGAATGAAAAGATCTGCAATGTCAGTGCTCCCTTCATGAGGGCTAAAACTCAGGTGAGATAATACTTTCTTTAACAATCATTATTAAAAAACATTAGCGTTTAGTTTTTTGCAAACACCCACACAGTAAGGAAAATAAAATGATATCTATTTACTGAGACTATACCGGCTACATTTGTATTGTTTAAAAACCCACAGATGGATTTGTCTGACAAAATATCGATACATATCATAGTATAGAGGTCCCTTGGTTGACACTAAAATAATCAAATTTTGTTTCTGACATTTGGTTCTTGGGTTTTATGGGTGTTTTAGGTCAACTAAAAAGTCATATGTTTTAGTTGAGAATCTTCATTTCTGTATTTATTTGACTGAATGGAAAGCAGATGTAAATCTTTCCAACCATACTTCTTGCCAAGGATGATAAAAGCAGTTTAGACGCTGGCACGTCTGATAAAAATAAAAAGCTGCATCCTTGTCTGCAGCCTCATCAGAGCACCCTCACAGCCCAGTGTGCCGCTAATCCGAAGCTGTGAAAACATTGACGGGGGACATTTTAAATCACAGACACCCAAAACGCATGCCGCAAATTTAGATGACCGTGACACACCACACTGGTTAATGCTGAACCCACAAGCCAACCGGAGGAGTTGGGTTAGTACTGGTTCAAGAGATCCCTTCTTTCTACGGTCTGACATAAAACAATTTAGTGCCGACACTAAAAACATCCTTCTCTATCTAACTAAAACAAATGTGAGATTGAAGCAGCTGTAATAAAGATTTATTTTTAATAATCCTAATGTATCCAATGGCTAATGGAGGGATGGAGGCTGAAATCCGTATCCTGTGACCATAGCTATTTTGTCAACAAAGCGCATTACAATGTTAAATATAATTGTGCAATTTCCCAGACAAGACTCATGCTCTAAAACTTGAGTTACTATAGAGAAACGTATCAACAAAATTCAACAAAATCAATGTCAAGGACATCGGCACTAATTAACCAAAGTGTCCAAAGTCTTAAGGTCAGATGATGGCACCTTTGAGTTGTACTTTATATGTTCACAAGGTCATGAATGTACTCGCCTATAGTGTAGAGCTTTGGGAATGTGTGGGAACCAAGCCATTACATATGTGAATCTGCATGTTAGAAGTAAAATCATAAAATCAGTCAAGCAATTCCCTTAAATTATAGTCTATACACCATAAGAATTTAAATGAGCAACCCATTTGGTTGTTCTTGCATTATTATCAAGAGACATCTTAGCAACAAGGTAAACAGACGTGAACAACTTCGTTCCTCAGCCATTAAGGACTTTTTTCTCCGCTCTAGCCCGGGGCTCCAGGTGAGACTGAGTGAAAGATACTGAGGGTATTTTATTTTCTCATCTGTTCCCGATTCTCACGTTCAATTCTGCTGATGCCAAGCCTTTCCACAGGCTTGTAATGTCAACAATATTTATGAGACTCCAGTCCGTTTTACTGCAAGGTATTACGTTTTATTATTAAGAGAGTGATGTTTGAATTAACAGTGATAGGGATATGGGGACACTGGTTCATCACACTGTGCAGTTAAAAGCTTTTAAACAGTGGGCAGATTATGGGTAAGCCGTGTTTTCCATTGATGTCCGTGCACATGTCTCTGTTACTGATACACAGTGTGCTGACAAATAGTGCAGGGATGAAGTAATGAAGGCGATTGAAAGAGTTCATGACATGTCCTAACCGCGTCATTATCACAAACAAAAGACATCTCCTGGGCAACTGAAATATCACCACATTTCTGTGTTATGCTTCCCAACAACTGAACCAAGAGGTCTCCATTCCCCCTTCAAACCAAGTGATTCATACCCATTCATTCAGCATGAACAGCATCCAGAGCCACAAGGCCGATCTGCTCTGGTCGAGAGCATTTAAAAAATGTGGCACCGAGTTATACAGGCTGATTGTACATGATGCTGCTGCCAAGCCTGCCAAAACCGCTGTATAGCTGAAGGAAAGTAAGAACTTCAAGGCTGGCTCTTTAAAACAGCCAGTTATCACTCTTGTTTTGACTTTTCCGGTTGTGTTGACCTGTGTAAAAAACGAGCATGTACTGTAAACTTTAATGCCGCTGCAGGAAAGTGAGGTCTGAAAGATCATACCCTGGTGGTGACAAATGTGTGTTTGTTTCATGTGGGCACACACATAGACATAGCACACTATTTGTTGTGAATTATTTGTGATGATTGACAGTGAGTGTGGCTCAGGGATGCCGGCAGACTCCATCTGACCAGATGAGGAAGGGGGGCTTCATGCTCCGCCTCAATTTCCATGTTCAGCTATTCTGGTGCACAAAGGTCCTTTAGCCCCGGACAGTCATATCTTCCAAACCCCCTTGCATGCATGAGTGTGTCTGTGCCTTTCTTATGTGTTTGTGTGTGTGTTCTAATTTTGAGTCAGATTTTCTCTTAAATTACCTTCAACATAGATTGATCCAATTATTTCAGAAGAAAAGCAGGGCAACAATGAGTCTCTCTGTTCTAGCTCTTTCATAACGGGGACAATAACATGAAAAAGTAAACAAAGAAAAGTATTGCTTTTCAATTCCTTTTATATGTACACATAATTGGCCAATACATTTATATTCCTTCTTAAGTAAAAGTAGATCAGTTTCTGAAAAATGTAAAGGTATATGGCCTTTGTTTCCTATCTGAGCCGCAAACATATATTTAAATAATAATATACGAGCAGTTTAGAGGGGAAACATTTTTGGGAGGAAACTATATTTTTTTTATGTAAAATATTCCGATGGAAGTAACTATGGCCAACAACATTTTTCCTGGGTTAAAAATATAAAATAGCTGATCATGGAATTACTCAATGAAAGTACCTAGGTCACCTTTCCCTTCTGAAAAGAGGTCATCATGTTGGTATATATTTACTTTAGCTACAATAGACTTGTTATGAATTCCTCTCCGGACTGACGGAGTTCATTACTGCTTGGAGGAGCATAAACAAAGCTCAGCTCGGTTTGCTTTCTGCTGACCCCCTCTTCTTCCTCTCCTTTGTCTCTTCTCCTCTTCTTCCTTTCCAATCCTTCTTGTTATTGCTCTCCTCTCCTCTCCCTTTCTTCACCGAGTGTATCCACTCTTCTCCACTCTGCCTGTAGGTTTAAATGTGTTCCTGGATATGACAGACACTGGCAGTTTGTCTGTATGTGTGTGTGTGTGTGTGTGTGTGTGTTTGTGTGTGTGTGTGTGTGTGTGTGTGTGTGTGTGTGTGTGTGTGTGTGTGTGTGTGTGTGTGTGTGTGTGTGTGTGTGTGTGTGTGTGTGTGTGTGTGTGTGTGTGTGTGTGTGTGTGATGTTTTTCGATTATTTGCCGTATTTGTCCATTTACTAAGGGGAAGTTCCCCTGCTCTCACTAAGCCACCGGTTGTTGAGGGCTTTACTCATTCAAAATACAGCGTCTTTACTGTTAGGATGTTAAATACAATAACAAATGGAGTCAAAAGAAGTTTCTGACCTGTGTGTTTAAAAACAATACATAAAAAGAGATAATAAACTGGTTTTTTTCTGTACTGTTTCTGCTCTGTGTAGGTCACATTTCGTCTGGAGTTTGAGTTCAGTCGCACCATCTTCCTGGACCATATCAGAGTTATCCTCGAGGCCAGAAGGTTTGAATCATTAAATGTATTTTATACGTTTTTACATCTTACATTTCCTGTTTGCATGGAGAGAAGACATCCAAAAAGTAGGAACAAAGCTTTACTTCCGCGATATATATCACGTGGCATGCTCAATAGTTATGAAAAAGCTGCAACTGCAAGGAGTAAGATGGATGAGTATTTCAACTGTTGTGTCCCAGTGTTACATCATTGCTTAAATTCTTTGAATATTTGTGTCTTGTTTTCTCAACAGTGATGGGGAGGAAATAAGCACAGCTGATAATTTTAATGACATCTATTACTCACTGAATTACGAGGCAGACCTTCTCTTCACCAGGTTTGTTAATTTCTCACTGTCTTATCAAATAATGAATGCTGCTGAAGCTGTTGAGTTGATTTTGGAAGCAATGAACTTGGAATTGCAAGTGAGCGTAGCAAAGTGAGATTATATCATTAAGTATTTCAAAACAGTGTGGGAAAATAAGTTGCAGATACTGTAGCTGGATTTGTTATGATTTATTCCTCCACCACATATGCCTAGAAGCCAGGACAAATAGAAGATAAAATTGTTCTCACATATTACTTGTTCGTGTTTATTCTGTTATTAAAAAGGGATTCACATCCGACTCGATATGACATCAAATCAGAGTTGTCCCTCGAGGAGCCCGGAGTTATCGGTCCTCTTTTCAACTTCACATTCCAGGTGAGAGCACAAATAATTACAATTAAATTTATGGTACAAGAAAAGTATGTGGAAATCCTTCCACCCATTAGCTTAACCTGCTTATCCTTGGGAGGGTCCCGCTCTAATAATTCACTCTGTTGTTTTCTCTCAGATCCAGAACCTTGGCTACTTTCCAGTAAATGATCTGCAGCTGAATATTGAGATCCCAGAGACGACGAAAAACGGGAACCAACTCCTGAAGATATCTTACTTCTATATTGACCAGGTGAGTGTGCAGTCACTAAGCTGACCTCACTGATTTAAAATGAGAACATGTTACGTATTAAGAAAACATTCTATTTGTGATTTAAAAGCTAATTTATAAATCCCTCTCCTGCTCAGTTAAATAGTTCATAGTTTGAGGGAAGAGGTTTAATTAGTTTGCCCTCTTCTTGTGTCAGATTATGTTTAAGCAACCACAATTGCCTTAAATGCATGTAGATTTAAAGAGCTATTACAACAATAGTTTGACTTTTTTTTTCCCTCTAGCATACTAACTGTTATTTTTCTCTCATGTCACACCTCAGAGGGATGGTTCACACTGTTTGCCACCTCAGCATGTGGCGCAGAGCAGAGCGTCACCTGAGGATCTGTCGCGCTTTTCCCGCTTGGTAAGATTATAACCAAACAATTTCATTCCCAAATAAGATGAAGAAGAAGAGTAGCTATCCATCACTTTAAGTTTGTTTGTTTTCTTCACACAGAATCGATCCAACACCCTGACTTTGCCGATCCGATGCACCCTCAATGTGGCCTCCTACAGAGAAATTGCGGTTCGAATCACAGGAGCACTACGAATAGATACCTTACACGCAGTGAGTATAAAACCCGAAACATCCATGCATAAAGTTGGTAACCCAAGCTTTATAATAACGCACATGCATGCAAGTGCTCCATTCATGTGGCTGTTGTGCTGCTTCCATGACGACAGCATTGTAGTCTCTCAGCTGTGTGATGTTTTGATATCCTCTCTCCAGCTGAAGTTTAAAATCCTGGAACTGGGAACCAGTGCATCAGTGGAGCTCCCCTCCTCCAGCCCCATGTTTTTACACGAAGAAAGGCCTGTCAGACATGTGAGTCAACAACCTCTAATAAACTTTTAACTAAAAACTGTCTCTGTCCCGGGTTTGACATGACTCAAATCTGAGCTCATAATAGTATCATTGTTTGTTCAGACTGGGCCTCTCTCAGATATTTGTTATTGTATCCATGTGTGGTGCTTAATGAGATCAGTCTTTGTTCAAATAAAACAAAAGTGTTAAATAGTATAATATGTAACAATCAACAAGAACAGTTTCTGCAGTGACAACTTTATAAAAAGATATCAGTGGGCTCTGCTGCAGTATTGCAGAGCACTGCCCCACTGAAGCGGTGGGTTTTCAGACAGTAGAGGTTGGTATTGGAGCCCATGTGATGTTTGGTGCTTAGGGACCGAAAGGACCAGCGGCACAACATGTAAAAGTCGCACTCACTCACTAATCTCTACTGCCATCTATTGGCAGGTACCAGCAGTAATACAGTTTCTCTTTGTTATGCTTTTATGAGTCAATACAAACTGATTTTGGTCAGCTGATGTAAGCTTTTGATAAATCATTTGTGTAAAAGGAACTAGATTTAGTGCTAAACCTGCTTCTGATCTGTGCAATTAATGATGCCGTTTCAGACCAACTTCAGAAAGATTGTCATGTTTTATTCTACATACAGTACAATATGTCTCTTTGAGTTACAGAATAGGTCAGCATTCTTGGTGAATATCCCATGTACTGAATATAACTACCCCACAAAAACAGATTTCTTGATATATTAACCATCATAATGTCAGAGTAAGTGCATTATCTCCGCCTTTGAGTGTTTGCTGCTTTAACTTTAGTGAAGATATAGACACTTATATATATTTAAGTGTTTGTTAATTATATCTCTAGCATTTGCAAGATAAATAAATTAACTATGCCATTTTTCACTTGATTTTACAGTGTTTCCAAAAATAAATTAAAAGGTCTATTCTAATGACTCAAATGTCGTCTTATCCACAGATAATATTGGAGATCAGGAAGGAAGGAGACTACAGAATCCCTAACTGGATTATCATTGGCAGCACGCTGGGAGGACTCTTGTTGTTAGCCCTGCTCATTCTCGCGCTATGGAAGGTAAGTCATCATATCATGCACAGATTTAGTCCGAAGGAAAATAGATATGGAATTATAAGAAAAGGTATAAGTATGTTTTTCAGTGTAAAGAAGTTATTAGTATCTTATTTCATTATCAAATTAATGTGGCTCTCCTGAAGTTATCATGTCTTTATCGGTCATGTTAAAACTATGCTCACAGCCTGTGTAGGGTTATGCTGCCACCCTCTGGTTGAGAATAATGCCTGAAACAAGATATTGAAAAGTAATTTTAACTTGACAGAGTGTCACAGCGTTTTCCTATAAAACATAGGTTCATTAGTTATCATTTTTAACCTCGACTCATAACTTCAAAAGAATAGTTTGGCTGCATCATTGCTGAATGATTGTTACTATTTATTCCTGGGTCAAAGCTCTTGAAAAAAATGGCTCACCCTTACAAAGGCCATTGGTCATCTTTCACGTTAACATAACATACAGTATATTAATTAACAATCAGGTCATCTTTGTTTCTAATTCAAATCAAGTAACGTTTTTTATTGTGTATCATCTTTCATTCACCAAATTGTTTCAGAGTGCATTTTATGTTTTTTACGTTGCGTTTGTTGTTTAATATATTTTAAAAGCAAAAAGGAGGGGGGTGCTTTACACAAGGCAGACAACATTGAACAGGGTATAGTGCCCTGCACCCAGATGATTTTATCGTTGATAAGAGCTCTTCTTTGGATTGCGTGGGTGTCTGCTGACTGTAAACCAATCCCAGTGTCCCCTTAAAGCCTTAAGTCCTGAACACTCACAGATTTAGCTGAAGTCACCTAGTTAAAGGCCTGAGTGTAAGAGAACACAAGTCGTTAAAATGGTATGACTACGAATGGGACGACAGTTTGCGGTGACATATCACGTTACCTTGACTACGCTATGGCATCTTAGTTACAATTGTAGGTTACTATTAATTATTGATTAATTATTATTTTACCTTAACAGATTGGATGATAGGTAAATGTATTTGTTTTTGTCAAAACAGCATCATAAATCTAAATTAGAAGAAAGGTTTACTCGCCGTGTAATACAGCCTACAATTGCATTCATCTTATATCGTGTCTTTTTATGAAGGCTACTGAAATCTTTTATGGTAAAGCATTTTTTTCAGTTTGAGTTTAATATGCCAAGCTAAATACCCTATGAAAATTAGATTTTATAGTTATAGTTTATAGTTGAAGTGTCAAAACATGAAATAAGTGTATTAAGTTTTGGTAAGTATTGGTAAGTATTGGTCGTGTCACAACACCTGAGCCACTTACATTCACTGGTTGAAGACTGTAAGATGCCGTTTGAAGCTAAAAGAAATCTGCTCACTTATTCATTTGTATCAAACATACTGATGTCATTGCCAAGAATGAACTTCCTTCAACAATCTTACATGTTGTCAGGCTAATTTCTCAATGTATTTTCCTGCTCTCCCTCCCAGCTCGGCTTCTTCCGGAGACAGAAGCGAAAAGACGAGGACGAGCAGGAGACAAAAGGGAAAGTGGCTGAAGTGCGGTAACGCAGGCTGAGGGCCCCCAGCAGTTACCTTTTCCACAGGGGACCCGACACTCAGGGACCAACCCACCTCCCCAGGCTCCCCAACAACGCAGTGGCACTGCATAGACGGCTCCGCATTACCACTGAAACAGGGCTTGTTCAGTGCACTGGATCCGACCCACGCCACAACCCCTGACCCCCAAGAGTCAGCACTGTCACACTCACTTAGGATTCCTGCACTGTTGCGGCATCAGGGCCTTCTTTGTCTATGTATTCGCTGCCCTCTGTGTCGTACCTTCACAGATCTCTGAGCTTCAGTTTTCTTGGTCGGAGCTTTTATCTGGTTGTTCAAAAGAAGAATATGGTGAGCTTTGATCGATCTGTCCCAAGATTTCCAGGCGACAATTTGTCCTCGAGTCAAGCGTTAGCCAGTCCCTTTTTTGTCTCTTCCTAATGTGTATTTATTTAACTCTTATGGTAAATTTTGAAATACATGAAAAACCTCAAGGGTGACATGCCACCCAAAAGCTACGGCATATGTAAAGTTATTATACTGTATATTAAATCTGATGTTTGAAATATTTTATCTGCAAATGGTTCAGCACACTTGCATAATAATTTATGAAGAAATACAACTCAACTAAAGTCACCAAAGTACAAAGAAGATTAATAACATTAAACTTACAGAAGATTCTCAATCTTTTTATACTGAGAAGAATCTTCTCAACTTGCATCTGCTTTTAAGAGTTCAATTATTTTCTTTAAATATTTTCATCCTGGAAAACATTAAACATTTGATGCACTTTTACTTTGTACTAAATGAACTTGAATTTTGTAAATAGTCAAGTACCTTTTTATACGCTTTCAAGTATTCGAATGGTTTTCAGTATTTTCAACATGGTTTATGGCATTACTTTGTAGCAACATGGCTTTGTGTTACTGAACCTGTTACGAGACGTTGCATGCCTTTTAACGTGCACTGCATCAGAGCAAAAGGATGTGCATAATATACTGCAGGCAACACAGATTTCAACAAAGGAAATATCATGAAGAACTGTAACTAATTGATAAAATCGGATGCTATAAAGATGAAATCCCCATCACCCTCCTGGTGTTACTCATGAAGTTTGTTCTGTTTGCCGAGGTGTGAAGAGCTGTAGTATGCCTGCAAATAAAACATTGTACTACAGTATCTGTCTATAAATGTCTTCTTTTAATGAACAGTTGAGGAGTTTCTACTGCCTTAATGAGGCCTGGAGAACTGAGAGTTGTTTATTTCCTGTCAAGTAATGTAATGCAGACAGAGTGGGGCAACTGTGGGCAGAGAATCAGAGAGATAAGGAGTATTTGAAGAAATTCTCTAAAGGATAGTTAAATACATTCACAAAAGGAAAAAGATGGTTGTTTATGAAAACAGCTGTTTTGATGGTATCATTAAATAATGATTCATTAAAAATGGAATTTAAAAAAGCCTTTCTGGATTGGAAACAAAGTTGTAACTTGGGAAACAGCTTGAATATCCTTATGTTCATCAAGACGGCAGAATATTTTTTCATCCAGATGGTAAGAAGAGTCTTTTAAAAAATCAAAACAACAGGAAGAGTTTTAAACATTTTACTATGGTATAGAACATTGCAGGATTACTAATTATCATTAGGAAACAAGCGGTTACCTCTGTGACCTGAATGTATCCTAGCTCGCGAGACCGAACACAAACTTGTGAACTGTGACATGAGTGAAAACTGTAAAATAATCAGAAATAAAGTGACAGATTTTAAAGATAGGTCAAAATCAAATGAGCAGACTCTGAGTCATCCTGACTGGCTGTTAGTTTGGGTGAAGCAGCAGAAACACCTGACCCTACATTTCCCATAATGCAATCTAATGGTTCAAACATCCCTTCCTCAACTCTTTAAAACTCCCATTCCACAGTTTTCCAGACTGCCCTATTTTCTCCAATTTTAATATGTTCCACTCTTTTTCTCATGCTGAGTGTGACTACGCAGTTGTGTAAAATGTGTTGATTTAATTTATGTAGTGCACTTCATCCACCTGTAAGGGGTAGTGTTTTCTTCACAAAATCTCAGTCAGCCATAGAGAACTCATTACAGTTTGATAAGACTTTTTTAATTGCTTGATTAGCAACAATCAACATGGATCCTAATGACATTCGTGATTGGAAAGTACAACATCGTTTTTGACATTTAAGTTCCCTAATGGTACAATGTCAGTAGCATCATAACAGAAGATATGCATGCCAATTTAATGTTTTTATGTCAAATATCTTACTATAAAATATGTACCATCAAGCTAGGTTTTTAGTAAAGCATTAAACTAAAAGGTTTACCACATGGCTCCTGTCCTAATTAAAAATTAAATGTTTAATTTTCAGGATAGCATAGAACAATTTGCCTTCAGAAAAAAAAGGTAACGCCTAGAGGTTTTGTTTGGACTGCATTGAGTCCAATAACATCTTAAGATGTGTTTTTCAGTGTTGTTCTCATAGTTTCAATAAACCTTAAATGAACAAACTCTCACGTGGTGCTGTTGTTTAGGTAAACTGTTATTTATGTTCAGGGATGCAGGTTTGATTCAGTCAGCTGACATATGCTAACCACCTGCCGCTGACAGTGCTGCGGTGAAAACATATTGAGCCCTGGGGGGAATACTATTGGTTGATGCTTTGAATGTATTAAGATTCAGCAAGGCAAAGAGGGAAAGCAACCACAAATTCAAACATAAAGATGAGCCATACATCCCAGTATACAGCAAGCAGTCAATTAGCCTGATACAAAAAGGTGAGGTAATGTAAATAAATAAAGTAAATAGACATACATTATATGGAAGGGTATTGATTTTTTTCTGTGCCCAGATGACTTATAAACGGTACTTTAAACATCTGCTTACTACATGAAATATGTCTGAAAAATCAAAACAAATTCAAATGATTGATTAAAATAAAACACAAACACTGTAACTGAATACATTGAGGGACAATGTATTCACATTTGTCAGCTCAGTGATGAAATGCGTAAAAGCATAATGAAATATTTGGAAACAAATGAGTAATACATTATACAGAAGCTGCTGTTGGCTGATTGGTATTGACTGCAGCATGATTACTCACTCATTAGTTTGAACAATTTGTAGTATAATTGAAAATGTGCAGTAATAGGAGAGTTATTACCAAGTTCAATTTTGTGGAAGGTAATACAGAACCTTAACGTTTTCTTGTTTTGTTTGCTCTCAAATTGTTGTATCAATGACCTTATTTGGCTGCTCCAAAATCTTTCTGAGACACCAGAAATGAATGAACCTGTGATTTGAATCCACTCTTGCTTGTTTCCCAAGTAAATTTGTCAGTTAGATTATTTTGACTTATTTCAGCTTTATTAAAATTGCTTTGCTGGTATAAAGCCTATAAAAGTAATGTATTTAGTGTTCAGTGAGTCTGTCTGTTTTGGAATAAAGTAAGCTCTTCCTAAGGTTTGTTCCTTTTTTCTTTTGTTTTTCCCTTATATAAGAGGCTAACAATATGGACTGACCATACAGCTTCCCAAAACTTGATGCTTTAAGGGAAAAGTCTGTTTGGACCTGTTGTGCACATCACTGTACACCATCCCTGCAGCATCATTGTGATGTTACACAAACCAAATTGGCCTCGGGGCACAAAGAGTAAACAACATAGTGACAGTCAGACATTCATTAACACACAAACCCTGCAGCAGATGCAGAGGCCTGAATCCAGGAGACTCCCTCCGCCCCTAGTTTTTCCTGTGTAGTGATTGTGCAATCACCTGAGGAGAACATGCACCACTGCCAAATGCCAAGTGGCATCTGGACCCTCTGCATCCTCTCCCCTGGGTCATCCTGAAACATCCTTTGTCTTTGACAAGAGCTTGTGCTGAATAGGAATTAAGCATCAGTAGCCAGGCTCCAGGAGGAGTCCAGGAGTGTGTTCAACACTGCATTAATGCAAATCAACTGAACCACTATGTGCCTACCACAGGGGTGCCTTATTCTCTCTTATCCTTTATGCGTGCACTGCTGAGTTGTCAGTCTCAATAACACACACATGTCACTTAAAAGTGTTTATTATTGTTGAAAGCCAAAAGAGTGAGAGTGAGAAACAGTTTTCTGAGTAAAAACAGTGCATTTGAAAAAATATACAATAAATATGCATACTCTTTTGTACATGCAGTGGTGGTTGAACACATTTTAGACGTGTATAGGTTGACATTTTTATGTACACAATAGATAACATAAGCCAAATGTACATGTCAATCTTCTACAACATCATAAAGAAAATGTATTGAAAGATATGCCTTAGAGAACACCTCAACCTTGTGATTATGCTTTCTCCACAGTCTTTGTAGGTCCTTCTTGGTAGTAGGCTATAATCCCTGGGAGACAATGTCTTAGATGTCTCCTGCTGCATTCCTGTTGCTTGCCCCCGTCTACGGGTCTTTGTTGCCCTGCACCTTGTCGCTCTTCACTGCCTGAAGGCAAACACACGACAGTTATCTTACAACGGGCAGAGCCAGTAGCGGGATCAAAGGAGAGAAAAGAAAGATACATATATTGTACTTCGGCTAGTTTGTCAACCGAATCAACAAGTCATTTTTTGTAAGTTGTAGGAAAAAACGCAACAATCAAATGTGTCATACTTAGTAAATGTCATCATGACCAACACGTTATAACATCCACCATCACTGTTTTTAAAAATAAATTAGTACAAGTGAAAGCTTTACGCACAATTCATGACAGCTACAGGTGGAAACAGGTGCGAAACAAATGAACAGCTGTATGAGTTTTATCTTTCACCAAATGTATTCACCGGGTGTATGTGATGTTGGAGCTGGGTACGCCTTTACGGTCTATGATGGACAGCGTGCACTCTCCATTGTTCATAATCTGGAGAGGCACTTCTCCCTGCGTAAAAGAGCGCGTCGCGCAGCCCCTCTTGGTAGATGGAATGGGGACTCTCCAAAACAGCCCACTGAGCATCTTCCTGATCTCTGGCCTCATCAGACAGTAAAGCACCGGGTTCAGGCAGCTGTTTGCGTGCGCAAAGCACACGGTGACAGGAAACACATACGTGTGCACCATGTAATATGACTTATCCCAGTCGACTGCGTTAAATTTGACCAAGACACCCCAGAACGTGATGGCGTGGTTTGGCATCCAGCAAAAAAAGAAAGACAAAACCACTACAGCAACAGCTTTGGTGACCCTAGAGCTGCGTTTCGGGTTGCTGCTGTCCATGCTCCTCCGTCTTACAAAGCGCAGGAGCATTATATAGTTGACAGAGACTATGAGCATGGGGATGATGAAGGCTATCAGTATTTTCTGGATGTGATAGAGGGCAAGCCAGTCGTGCCCCTCCGGAAACTTGAGGAGGCAGAGTTTTTCTCCAGCCACTACAGTCACAGTGGAGAAGACAGTTGTCGGAGCAGTGGCCAATGTGGCTGCCACCCAAAGCACTGCGCACACCCACTTGACGCACCGTGACCTCCTGTACGATTTTTTCTTCAGGGCAGAGGCAACAGACAGGTAGCGGGTCACACTCATGGCAGTGAGGAAAAACACGCTGGCGTACATGTTCATCACGGTGACCGAGAGGATGATTTTGCACATGGCGTCTCCAAACGGCCAGCTGAAGTCCAGCGCAGTGTCCACGGCCCAGAAGGGCAGAGTGAGCACGAACTGGAAGTCAGTCACTGCCAAGTTGATGATAAAAAAATTGATAGTGGACTTCTTTCTACCCTGTCTTACCCTCATGAGGAAAAATACGAGTAGATTTCCCACCAAACCAACCGCACAAACTACAGAGTACACCACGGAGATCAGTATCCTCAGAATGGGAGTGCCGTCTGCGCTCACATCGATGTCTTCAAAACTGAATGTATCTCCACCAGGTGAACTTCGGTTCAGCTCACCACTGTTGTTAAATATGTCATCCATCGTTAAAGTTGGAAACGTTGGCTTTAGCCACTTTCGGTTCCTTGCACAGGCTACACGAATAGAAGCACCATGCGAAAGTGTCTCAACACTTTATCCCCATCCGAATGTGTGAGTGCTTTTATACAGGTGTGTCGCTCCTCTGCTGAGCCATGATTGGTTGCATAAGATGTGAGAGAGAAACAGTCGGTCACAGTCATAGAGACCAGCACAATCATCATGTATGCAGCTGCAATAACAGCACTATATGTTAGATTCAACCGTGAATGTAACATATATTATGTTTTGACTAACTGCATGTCAGCTCATTAGGCCTGTGAAGGAATTCATTGTAATCAAAATCAGAATTAGAATCAGAATACCTTTATTCGTCCCGCAGAGGGGAAATGTGCATTTGTTACAGCAAATAAAGAGCCAAAGACAGCTTAATATTAACCAAGATACAAGATATACAAACAAAGGAAAAAAAAACAAAACACAATTTACAAAATAAAGAGCTATATGGAATAAATAGAACAAAAGAACAAAAAAAGTACCTTAAATAAAGTAAATAAAAGGAGACTACTTAGTGGTGAGTAGGAGCTGCTGTAACAGGCTGCTACTCCGTGCGGCGCCGATGAAGAAATTACATTTTTTCATCCAAACAATTCATTTAAAAATAGGAATTAAGACTTAGATTTAATCAGATGTGTTGAAATGTCTTCTGTTTGTCATTTTATATATATCGTAGCTACCTTGGGGAAAAAATAGGGTAAGAAAAACAGTTACGAGCCAAGATAAGTGTGCGTTTACGTTATCCATTAAAATAATTTCCTTTTACAATAAATGCATCAGTCTTAAAACATTTCACCTTGAGTACAGTTTCATGTGCCTTATGTGCAGAAGCAATGTCCCTGCATTAACTGCCCTCAGTGCCTCCATTCCTCCACTAGAGGGGGTGCTAAGCCAAAACTACAGAAGTTGAATAACAAAGTAACATAACGATGAGGAGTTTAGTGACCATGAGTATGTTTTCAGTACAGGCTTTATTCTAGCTCAAGTAAGCCATTGTATTTATACTATTGCTAAGTTTAGATTGGGAAACTCGTAAACTCCTTCAAAGAGGTTTAGTAACAATGCACAGACTGAAGTTCCTGATCTGTCATCATTTCTCTGAGTCCAAGTGAACGCAACCATATCGAGCCTGGTCCTCATGTGACCTACTAAAAACCCAAAAGACCTCAAATTCAGCAGCAACTGCCAATTAGTTTGAAGCACTACATCGGACTTCATGGAGTAGCATTCCCCTTTAAGCCCCCAGCCCAACAGAAAGATATCTCATTGTCTTAAGTCCACCCATCTGTGGGGGTGGCTCTGCGAAAGTTTGCAGACAACAGTTTAAAGCTGTCACTGGGCTGGCTGTTGGTGGGAGACTGATGGAGGACAGAGGGGACAGCTACTCGCATGCAGACATAAACACCGACACACAGAAAAGTCGAGAAAGAGTGAGAATGCAACAGGAACAGCCCGTGTTCAGGCCTTAAGTGGAGAAGTTTGTTGGGACTGTGACAGTTTAATTGCATGCTCGCAACAAAGCGAAAAGTGCAACCAGCCCACATGGAAAACATTTGAATTGACAATCGACGCGGTGTCAGAAAGACGTTAAATGTTACCAAAATACAAACTGCCGTCTTGACAAAATGAACCGTTTGGACTGCGGGTTTCACGCTTTTGGACAAGGAGGCTCTGCCATTAACCTCTTTATCGCTCTTCTGGCGGCTCTGGAAATCTGCAACACATTGGAATTACCAGATAAAACAGGTTAGTGAACCTGAAACAATACATCGCCACGTCCTCTGATATAGTGGCTGCTTTATTTGCTCACATTTCGTTCTAAACGGATCTAATTCATCTTAGAGTCAGGCCAGCAGCCCTCAGTGTGGAGGGGAGGCCAGCTGTGGCTTGTGTTTACAAAGCTTTAGTCTGACCAAAGCAATTAAACCCAAGGTTTTGCAGCTAGGTCTGCTAGCTGGAGAGAACTTCTTTCCATTGAATCATCAGAGGTTTAAGCCCCACATTGGCCCTGCCCTTGAGCCAAAACACATACTCCGAGCTCAGCTGACACTGACCTCTGACATCCCTAGTGAAGGTCAGGAAACAGAATTTCAGTTTGGAAATCTACAGGATGTATCATCATTCTGAAAAATATTGTAGTTGTCGGACCCAGTAGATATTATCACATCAGAGTATTCACTCTCTCTCTTCTTGAGGGAAGCACTTCCCCGCCTCCACTCCTTGCACTTTCATCCTCTCACTCTCTCCGGATACCTAGTTTGTGGTTTGAGTGTTAGAAGTCTCCACTCTCCTGAGATAACAGGTACAACAAGCACAAAGAGAGTGTCTCATCCTGTATACATCAAATGAAGCCCTTGAGAGTAAAACAAGCACCACTAAGCTTTATAGACAAGGATGTGTCACTAAGGGGAGGCACGTCCTGAACATTAATGATTTCAGGTAAAAATGTTGGCACATGGATCACAAAGTTTATTTTTAGACTACTAAGAACCCAAAGGTGACCGCTCATCTAGATTAAGAGTTAATTGGAACCTGATCAGTGTGGCTCATTATGGGGAGACCTCCTGGCAGCCACTTAAAATTCAATTTTGGTCCTGGACCCCACATTAAATGTCACCTCCAAGCCTAGCTAATCATGCTTTTTCCAGGTGTTTTTTTGAAATATACTGAAGGGCACCTATGCTTGATGAAAAGTAATATCTTGTGGGTGTTTTGTTAATTAAGAAGCTACATGGAATTTTTACAGATGGAGATAAGTCCTTGGATCTAGACCTTCATCAAAAAATGCATTCTGAGAGACAGCTATGCCGTTTGAGTCAATCATTCTACTATACTGGTAGACCAGCCAAAGAATGCCATATTAAGATAGTGGGCATAGGTCGAAATAATGATGATGATGATGATGATGATGATGAAAATGACTGCACTAGCACTGCTTTTTTTTTGTTTATTAAATAATTAGTACACTACATTACATTTTAGCTGACGCTGTTAGTAAGAACAACTTCCAAAGCACCTCTACACTGCTGGCCATGCTTATAGGAGCCATATGGGGTTGATTATCCTGCAGGGGATAGATATCAAACCTCTTTCCCTCAGATTGGTACTGGTAGACAACCACCCCCTGAGCCACTAAACATTATTTTATTTTATGTAAGTTTGCACTGTTCCGTTTTATCGGAAAAAAGAGGTCCTGTTATCTGCTCAAAAATGCTATAGTTGATGAAAACATTTCATCACTGTAGCCAACATACCATAGTCATTGAGGAATAAAAGTTAATAAACATTAAGTTTACCTCATAATAGGTAAAGACTTTAAACATAGGGTTTTCCTTGCTCTCCATTCAGTGAGACCTTCCAAGCCGCTGGTAGCCAACAGTATCTTACTCAGATCTTCTCTGCACTGATGCATTCAATATCAAACATTTGTGCAGATAATCCTATGCCAAGCTGGATAGAGAGGCACTTGTTTCAGCTCGTCTCTAAGCTCTGAGAAATCATTGTTTGCATTCTGCCACTCATTAACTTAGAATGACATTAAGTTAATGATGGCATAATGAGGCTTCAGCAGCAGCTCTACCTTGACAGATAATATGCTTATATGCCAAACACAGTGAGTCTGGGAATTATGGTCCAAGGATGATATTTGTACTGTGAGCTGTACGGAATACATGAGATATATTCGGAAACAGCTGTTGCTCTGACAGAGTTATCATTATGAGTTTGTTTTGCTTATGTGGATTGGCCACATTTGTTGTTGATATGTTTTTGTATAGAAATTAGGGATTGTTGTATTCCCTAAAAAATAAGAGGATTTTGCGGGGTAGTCTTTTGAAAATAATATTTATCTAGATATGATAAAATACAGAGAATGACTTTATTATTAGTTGCAGCAATTGACAACGTCTGTTTCAAATAAGCTGTTCGCCTTTCTTCATCATTTGTAGCTCTCTTTGTACTCAACGTGATGCAAAAAGTTTGTTGTGTTAGCAGCTGTTGCTGCTATTTTATGTCCAAACATCTTCCCCACTTTCTAAGTCTAACAAACTCCTCAGCAAAGGAATGCTAGCAATGTTACCTTTTTGATTTCAGCCATGCTTTTTGCTGCTGTATGAACATGTAAAATAAACCATGAACCACAATTGTAATGCATGTTGTGTTTCTTCATTATAGAAAGAGTCTAATTGTGTTGCTTCCACTGTGACACCAAATTTGGTCTTACTTAGACATTGGTTACTACACATGGCCCACACTTTGTATTTAATCTTGCTCACAACAGAGGTCTTACAAATGCAGCCTTCGATGATGCTGATTCAACTACTTATTTTTAGAAAAGAAATACATTTCACCATAACCTTATTATAACATAATATATATTGGAGTAGAAATTAAAATATGATAGTAGACAGTGTTCAGGGTTCAGGCACTGTATACACTGCAGCTGTATTCAAAGATGAAAATGACAGATGACATACCCATATGGGTTTGTTTAGAGCTTCCCCACTTTTGTTTACAGCCGCTTCAATTATTTCAATACCCCCGTCTTTCACATGATTCATTCTCCTATCTTCTCTTACATCTTCCCTTCCCACCATTGCTTTGACAGAGAGATTGCTGAAGGATCTGCCGCAGTATGAAGTGGTTCACCCCACTAGAGTGGATGCCAGAGGTCACTTCCTGTCCAACTTCCTGTCTCACCATGCTAGCCGTGTACAGCGCCGGGATGCCTCAGAGGGACCAGCAGACATAGATCAAGTCTTCTACCAGTTGTGGCATGGAGGCCACAGTTTGCACTTTAACCTCACACTCAACCCACACCTGCTGGCCCCGGGGTTCCTGACTGAAAGGAGGTATGGTGGCCTGGACGGGGCCAAGATTCAACCACCTGGATTCTCCCAGTGCCATTTCTTAGGTGACGTGTGGGATGAGGCTGTTGGTAGAGGAAGCGCAGCCATAAGTACCTGTGATGGACTGGTGAGTAACTTTAAAAGCTTGGGAGTCTCAGAGCTGTCAGCTGCAGCTAAAGGCTCTATTGAAGCTGAGTTAAATGATAGTTTGGATCGCTTATTGTGTGATTGTATGAAGTACTTATCCATTGTAGTATTTTCAGTTGATGGCAGTCGGTACGCCCCCTGTTCCAAGAAACAGACAGATGTAATGGCATAGTAGCTAAATGTATTTCTGTGGAAACAGGGAGCAGCAAAACGTATTAAAGCCATCTAAAAAAAATAATCAATATCGTTGATAGTGTGTACTCTAGATAACATATTTCCACAGCTTTTCCTTGATGAAGTACTGCAACAACCCCACTTCAACAATCCAAAACTGTCCCTATAAATGTGAAGAAATAATATCTAACTTTGCAAATGGATGTTGAGACCAGGCAGGCACACCCTTTATAGATGTTCTACAACGATTAGATGTATCATAAATACTCGTTAGTCAGACTTGGAATATAAGTCCTTTGCTTCAGGCAGAAGATGCACACTTATATTCCCCTTTCAACATCATGTTCCCAAGCATTAGAGCATATACTGTATTCACTTATTTGACACTCTAAAGGCATGAATGAAAACCACCTTTAGACTTGACAGGAAATGTTAGCTGTACATCTGTTATTCTATAGAAGTATTTTCATCACAAAATTGTAGAGGCTGAAAAACAAAGTGACACCCCCTTCAGTGCATTTGCAATATCTTAGCAGCAATCTAACTATAAGCCGCATTCTGCTGACTCATATTTAAAGACGTGCATCCAGCTTTTCATGTAGTGTTGCCTCTGTGATTGCAGATGTGACTCATTAAGGAAAATGATTCTTATACTGCCAGTGGATGAGTAGATGTTTAATTAATCGCAGACAATCTTTTATTCAAAGAGTTATCACATGATGCAGGAAAATCTCTTCATATCAGGTCTGGTCTATAACTGCCAAAGATATTTCCATGTACTTTAGCCAACACAGTCACCATCTCACAGCGACTGATTCATTAATTTATTATCACTTTTACTTTTGGATCACAACCATTGTTCATGTAGTGTGTACTTGTGTCTAGGTATCATATGTCCAATATAGAATAAAATGCCAAAATCTTTTGACTTGACCACCTTATAACAAGACACATTGATTTAGGTATGTGAATTTAGAAAATTACATTTTGCTTCAAGTGGACCAAATCCCCATTAGAAACCACCCCCTATAGTTCTCTGTTTATATTCTGTATGCTTGACCATGTTCAGGTGTAAAGCCAACGCTGTAAGGAATATATTGAATGCTAGACTCGCACAGTCCACTTTAAAGTAAACAAACACGGCCTTTAGCAAGTATGAAAAGAAAGGTGCTTTTTAATTATAATTCCTTGAGGGTGAATGCTGTTTGACATTTATCAGAACCATCCTCTAGAACGGTAAACAAGCCTCTGATGTTATTAACTCAGAAGGGTGCTCCATAGTGCACCTGTGCAAGTTCTCTTTGTGGAATTGGAAATGTAAAATAGCGTTAGGTATGGATTCAGAGATATACAGGAGACTGAACTTTGAGGTTTTCGTCTGTGCTTTCTGTAGAGCAGTATCAACCATCTGCAGATCTCTCTTTCAAATCTTGCAATTTGAACTGCATGTTTAGGAAGCTTTATTGGGTTGACCTCTAAAAAGTTATAGACTATTGAAGTTAAATATTCCCATTTGATGAGCACTCATGCTGCTTTTTCTGTGTTTTCCTGCAAGCTTTAGGGCAGGGATGATTGTTTTCTCACTCTTAGTCCATTCATTTTGTGATGATTAGTTGCCAACTGCACTGTCACATATTACATCTCAGCTGCCAGTACCAGACTAGACCTCCTGCTGCACTGTCTGCTCTGCTTCCAGGCTCTATGTGTTCAAAGATACTCCTCTGCTCAACACTGTTGAGACAATTCTATGTTCTTCCATGATCTGGCTCATATTGGTTGCTGGCATAAGTTTGTTAACTTCTCACAAAGCATTTCCACCAACAGAAATTTTAGCGACAGGTTTTTGCTCACTACATCCTGCTATTAGTATATTTTAATTGCTGTCAGCCAAACAGTCTCCACAGGAAAGCTGCTTTTTAGAAGCTGGAATTATTGCAACGTGCACCAGTTTATACCCAGATAACACGTCCACCAGCTTTGATGTTACAATGAAAAGAAACCGAACAACTTGACCATCTCTGCATGCTGTCCGCATGTATTAGGCTACAGCTGGATGATTTGCTCGGGTTGCTGGCTGTTGTATGGAGTAGAAAGGCTTAAATATGCCCATAGGGTTTTCTTGTAAACCAATACAGGTTACATTTATATTCAACGTTTCTTGTCAAAACTTGCAACGAGCATGTTGAATACATTTCCTTACTCGCATAACATGTGCAAAGTCAAATTATTATCTATTTGTTTTCAGCATGTTTCATATTCATCTTTACTTGCTTACAGTCTTTTCCTCTGTGTTTGACGCATTGCTGTAATTCATATACCTGTAGATCGCTGAAGCGTGAAGCATTCCCTTGAATTTTGTTTTTGCTATGTTTCTCTGAATAAACAAGATTATATCTGAATTCCTAGAAACAGACTTAGATGATAATTTGTTATAATTCAATGAAACAGGAAAATTCATCAGTTATATAATGTGAATCCCCTGGCAATTTGTCACAATATACTTGATAATGAATTAAAACCTTTACAGAACTTCATTTCCTGAAGTCTATAACTCACTCACATCTGCAGACACATGGTATCTACAATGGTGGTGCTCTGCCAGGCCTGTGCAGCAGCCAGCTTCTTGTTTGGGCTTTTTTCCTTCAGTGTGGTCTGCAGTAAACACATGATCAGCTCGATTCATTTATGGTTATAGCTGGTTATGAATTAAAAGACTCTTTTGATAGATTTTTCTTAACATTAGGGAATATTGTCCTGAAGATTTTCTTTCTAGAAATGAATTGTGACAGATGAGGAGAGACAGGCCTATGTAGTTTTAGGTTTCTTTGTGTCTTGTGTGTTCACGGTTTTATGTCTTGCCGTTGGTGCTGTTTTTACATGTACTAGATTCCCTATGTGTCTTTTTTCTTTCTGCACCCTTTTTGTATGAAGCTGAAGAAATGCACTTGGTTGTTGATGAGCTGACAGTTGTGTGATCATGACATCTGCTAAAGTAGGCTGTGTGTGTGTGTGTGTGTGTGTGTGTGTGTGTGTGTGTGTGTGTGTGTGTGTGTGTGTGTGTGTGTGTGTGTGTGTGTGTGTGTGTGTGTGTGTGTGTGTGTGTGTGTGTGTGTGTGTGTGTGTGTGTGTGTGTGTGTGTGTGTGTGTGTGTGTGTGTGTGTGTGTGTGTGTGTGTGTGTGAATATTCTGAAGCAGGATTGCTTTATGTGTAAATATGGCTTTAGACCTGCTTAGATTAAGTGCTCCAACAAAAATTCAAACTTGATTAACATATAAACAGTGGCATAAACATCCCGCCCATCAAGTTTAACAGTTGAAAGTCTAGAAAATACCTATTTGCGCCAATAGCTAGTAATTAGTGAGTCTGACATATCTGTGTACAACTAAACAAGCGTAATAAGAGATAATACACAACCCTGTCGGTATTGAATATTTGGTATGCGTGGAGCAGCACCTCCCATTACAACCTTCTGTGACCCATTACTGAGGAGGTAAGGAATCCCAGGATCTAAAAACTGTTATCATAGGAAGCATGTGCTGCACAGTAAAACATGGAAATTCGTCAAATCAGTAAGGAATTTGTATAATCATTACATCCCAAGCATCCAAAACATTTAATCAAAGCATAACAGCTCTTATTGATCCAAATATGCACAGACTTTATGTACATAATTAGCATACAAAACCAGCTGACATCTTATAGGGCCAAATAAAATATCAGCTTGGTATTTTTACATCCCAAAAAATTGTATAGCAAGATCCAAAATACAAGAGTAAACCATACCCTGTTGCTGCACAATAAATGTTACATGATAATGCAACTCTTTTTGACAATTTCTTTATAAAATAAATCAGGCTAAAACTTTTGTTGTGGTATTGTGTTCCCAACCACAACAAAAAACTCTGTGTTAAAGCTGCAACAAAAAAATACACTTGATACTATTTATTCCTCCTAAAATATGTGTATTCCTTATCATAATGTATTCCTTGGGGCAGTGGGATGCTTCAGTCCTACAAGGTTTGTCTCAGGCTAAAAACAAAACACTATAAGAAACCAATAAGTCCCTGGTAGAATAAATGGTGTAGAGGGTCTGCTATTGATGGTGTTGCAGAGACAGACTCACAGCACACAAACAAACAGAGTGCAAGGATGACAGTTGTTTACAGAGCAGAGGGTACATAATGGAAAGCAGTCTTAACAACTCAGCCCTATACTGTACTTCACAGCAATATATGTTCCCCAGTATGGAGTGGTTACTTTATAACAGCAGTGGATGTCTTGTTTGCATTTCCCCTGTGTATTTACGCTAACAGCTCAAGTCATCTTCAGTAAATAACATAGATTTAACTTGTTTCCGCTTTGTTTCAATTGAATGTAATAGGAAAACAAATTTGCTTTATTTGATTTAATTTGTCCTCAGTTTCACTGCGTCCTGCCCCTGATGATAGTGTTCAGAGTCATACTAAGAGACAAAAATGTCCAAACAGCTGGGTTAGCTTTGTTGTCTATGTGGCTCTACTTTCCCCATGTGGAATTACACGTTAATCGAAGCAGCAGGTATGACCTTTAGTGGGACCCTTTGACAGCTGAGGAGGGTTAACAGGAGCAGAAGGTTGACAGATATTAAATATAGGTTGAAGATGGTCAACAGAAAAAGCTTTGGGGGGGCTACTGGAATCTGGCTGTGGCTCAGTGCCAGCATGGTTTAGGGTGCAGTAATTTATGTGACATGTGATATTTCTCCTGTGTGGGTCGCGCCCGGGATGTCTACAGCAAGTTTAAGACATACGAACTGTTTGACTCGAAGCTCCCTAGGTTTGGTTTTGTGTAATGAAAACAAAATCAGTGTGCTTTTAAAGATAACAACAAAAAATGTTATAAGAAACTTGAGTTGTATTTATATTGCTAACAGCTGCTCTTAGGATATTATATTTCAAATAGTTTTTTTTCAGAATCTGCATTAGCCTATGGCAACTACAGAAATCAGAACCACTTTTGCATGTTATATGCGGAGGTTTCAGATCAGCCTGTAATGCAATAATAGTAAAGCTTTTCACCTGAGTGTAAATCCACAAAAAGAAATATATCAAATGTAACTTTTCACCAAGTGTTTGGTCACCCCCAGTAACAAGACATTTCTTTGCACAACAGCATATTCACATTGTCACATTATCATAATGGAAAAACGTGTGAATGTTGAACTGTAAAAAATATTACAATATGGGGTTTAAACAGTTGTTGTACAGCTTCAAATTACACTTAATTTTATTATCAATATGAGGTTAATTCTTGTTTTTATTTTATTTTTTATTATTCATTACCTGTGTTTAAAACATCAGAAAGCTGTGAGAACACCCGTCACAATGTTCTAGAGCACTGGGCGCTATCTTCAAGTGTCTTGTTTTGCCTGAACAAGCGTCCCGTCCAATATTACAATATCTGCAGTTAAAGCAGCACTTTCCAACATTCAAGAACCTGAATCCGCAAGGTGTTTGGGCATTTGTTTAAATATCACTTTTACTTTTAAGTAATGGACTATCGTAGAGCTTAATTTTCTTTGGTCAAAGTAAGGTAATCCACCAATCTTTGCAGATCTTCAGTAAGATAATGTTTAAACTTCGGCCAACTAGTTGCATGTGTATTGCTAAAAAAAAGTCAAATGTATGTTCAAACAGTAAATGGTCAATCAGTAAATGGTTTTGATTGAAAGGGCTGTAGAAACATTAATCTATCTTTTGGTGAACGGCTCGGTAAAAACAGATGAAGAGAACTGACCTGCATCTCGTCTTTTTCTTCAGACAGGACTGTTCAGGTTGTCTGATGAAGAGTTTTTTATTCAGCCTCTGGAGATGTCAAGCGATGATTTGTCAGCACCTCAGGCCCATGCCATCTACAAACGCCATGCGTCCCCCCCCTCCTGGAGTCCAGTGGTACAGCCCATCTCAGGGAAACAAGCTTTCAACGGTACCTGTGGAAACAAAGGTACGTTATTTATCGTCTCACATGCTAAAGTAATCCATTGCAAAGTGACACCATATTCAAACCTAACAATATCTCAAACTTGTTATTCATTCCTTGAAACTCACTAATACCATCCAGTGAGATGGCCCATAAGTATCCTTCAGTATAAGAAGCCTTCATTATGCCAACTCTTCTCCACAGATTGCACACTCTATGTACTGAATGATGAGGATAGGACTGATGAATAATGTTCTTGGCACTGGCTAATAATCTGCAGCGGTCAGGAGAAGAAAAACATAAAACTAATTTATAAATCGGCTACTTACAATTCGGAGTGGGTTCGACCGCGCCTGAAAGATAATTGAGAATCCTGCAATGAGATCAGAAAAATGTTCTTTGAGTTCAAGAGTACATTATAAGAGATTTGCACAGCCTTTGCCCCGTCACTCATTCAATGTGGATGTGTGTGTATACCACGTCATTTAATAACATAATGTTTTTAAAGCTACAGACAGTTATTAAAGGATAACCTACATTTGTCTTTTCTTATTAGTTATCAGGCTATATTTTATATTATATTATATGATTAATTCCATGAACCTGCTACTAAAAAGTATACTCTTTCAGGTTTTTCCTTCAAGACATTAACACCATTTGAGTAAAATTTATTCCAATGTTTATTATTTATCTTGTCAATCTTATATCAACTTAATAGATTATTAAGGTGAGGAAGAATAAAAAAGGTCATGTGCAGGTTTTTGCTTCCAAGAAAAACAGAAGTATATGCATTAAAACTTACAGGATACTTTTTTATTGTCTATATCTGGCTCCAAACTCCAGCGTCACATCCAAGTTTTGAAGACTTTGAAAGGCAGCGAGAGCGGTGGGAGAGCGGCCACCAGAGGAGGAGGAGGAGAATTCGTCAGCGCTCAGTCAGCAAACAGAAGTGGGTGGAAGCGCTGGTGGTGGCCGACCCTAAAATGGTGGAGCATCATGGGAGTAAATCTGTGGAAAGCTACGTCCTGGCTGTCATGAACATTGTAGGTATATTTTAAGTATTATATTTTTAATGATTTCAACTCAATTGATGCCAAGACAATGTACACAATCATGTTGGGAGCATAATATGAGAAGAGTGATGAGAGGTGTGCTAAATAATAATATATAATATATATATAAATAATACACACAGGAAGCAGCCATTATTCCTCACATCCTCTCATACACACTCCAGCTTTGAACATTAAAGCCTCAAACGATTAATTTTTATGAAAAGCAATCTTGCACAGGATCAAGGGGAAACAACTTCTTACCCAAACAATCAGTAATGGCATCTTCTTCCGCGGCCAGCAGCTGCTCCATTGTCTCATCACGGACGCAGTCTCGAAGCTGTCAACTTCACAGACATGCATATATTTATGTTCTTTCTGTACAGTGTGCAGGATAGTCAATCTCAGCAGAAACCTATTGAAAGCTCTTTCACAAAAATAGCTCCAGACTTCCTTTCACATGGTTTGCTTATGGTTATTTATGGTTTATCCTTAGGGATATTTATTACAGTCATTTGTTAACAAGCAAAGCACATAGACTCTAAAGATCACATGGACATAAAGAAAGATGCAGTAAAAGTCAAAAAAACATTTCTTACCCTTTGAGACTGGGCATACATGTGGAGCATGCAGCTTGAGAGGAAACACGTTAAATCAACAGCACATTGTGGCTTTAAATAGCTGCAGCCCTATTTTTATTCAAACGATAAACAATAGAGAAACGTAGATAAAGATAGACTGAAAGCAAACTACTTTTAAAATGTGTTGCAAAGTTGAATCAACTCCAATATTTGTACCACACATATATGTGAATACTACTAGACAAGACAACAATTAAATCCAAGTTTTTCAGTCCTTGACTAAAGATATTTTAGCTGATCATCACCCTGATAATGATGGATTGAATTGCTAAAGGTTTTTACACCCATTATGTTATAATTGAGTTCCAATAAGCTTGAGTGTGACAATTATAGAAAATGTAATGTAATTGCTTCAATCATACATTTTTTGACTTGTGGTCTAAGCAATCGGACTTTAATTACTTATTAAGAGCATGTGGAGAGAAGTGCTTAAGAGCTTTTATGTTAAGAGGATGAATTATTGTTGAAATGCTACTTTAGATGCACTGTGTTAAGGTCTGAGCTTGTTCACTGTTTACTCCGCCTAATATCAGAGGGTCAAGTGTTTGTACAAGGGAGTTATGTGTCTTTTATTCAATGTTATATTTGTTAATGTTTTTTCTTATAAACCAAAGTTTGTTCCACATATGATTTACGACAGCAACTTGGATGCACCTTTATCTAAAATCATAGTTACATTTTTGCTATAATAAGTACGTATCAGCAGCCTTTATATTGTATACATATAGAATACTTTTGATCTGTCCTATTCTGTGGAAGTGAAGAATGAGAAGCAAAAAAAAGTTGAATGCAGTATTTCTCCTTCAGGTGGCGGGTCTGTACAGAGATCCCAATATTGGAAACGCAATCAACATTGTGGTTGTTCGACTCATCTTACTGGAGCAGGATGAGGTGAACATTGTTTTGTTTTTATGATGAAATGTAAGTCATTTTAGAATTTAAAAAGGGAATACGCTTTTTCCATTAATGGCATAGTGAGTGGGCGGTTACTTAAAAAAAACATAAAGCTAGAGATTAGATTCAAACTTATTTTATTGTGCAGACATGAGAGTGGTATCCATCTTCTCTTCTAACTTATGGCAAGACAGTAAGCAAGGATATTCCCCAAAAACTGTAAAGTTGAATTTTAAGTAAAAGCTTAAAAATACAAAGTGGATGAAAATACATCACAATGCGGAATTCAATTGTTAGCAGATGTCAATGTTTCCTGTATTGTGTAATGTTTCCTTCACAGCAGCAGATAATGAGATTTATGTAAACTGAGCAAATGAGCTCAACAAAACCATTTTCTTCTTCATCAGTTGTCTGAATGTCTGTTATTGGGGCCAACTAGATTTCAATTAAAGGGTACTTATAATGCTAAACGCAGAGGTGGTGAGATTTTACTGCACCGAAAGCAATTATCTTATAGCATTTTCTGTCAGACTGATTTTTCTCTTGGCCTTGCATTGTGATTTCTGAACCTGTTGACTTTAATTTGTCCTCCCTTCATCTCCATGTGACATGTTGATAACAGGATGACTTAAAGATTACACACCATGCTGACAACAGCTTGAACAGCTTCTGTAAGTGGCAGAAGAAACTAAACATGAAAGGAGAGGAACACCCGCTCCACCACGATGTAGCAGTTCTGCTCACAAGGTGAAAAGAAACTCAATGCACCAAATGTCAACTCTCAACTGCACATAATCCATGGTCTCCCAAGAGAGTCAAAATCGTAGCTGTTTTATATCTTCCCGGAGCAGATATTGATTTACTGATTTAGATGGTTGATGAGAGAATAATGAAAGCTCCATGCCTTATATCACACATTCACATACTGTTGTCTTTTTCATTTGACATCTAACATTTGTCACATCACCAGCGATCAGAGTTAATAGATTGATACTTGGGTCTCAAATGCTCGATAGAGGAACTGCAGTGAAATAAAAAGAGAAGAAAACACTGCACTCTCATGCATTTAATATAAAATGAACCAATGAAGGTCGATGTGGCTCATTAGTACAGTAAAACCTTTCAAACTGTGTTTAAAAGAGAGTTCATCCCATTTATATTTTAAATATTTAGCGTATCTATGAACTTCAGATAAATATCAAATGTAATCATTTAATATAAATGTTCTTTCTAGCATAAATGTTAACGTTAAATTAAATTAATTGTTAAAAATATGTGATGAAATTCAGTTTTGGTGTTAAGTATTTGAATTGTGTTTTTATTTTTTTAACCGTCTTTATTGTTTGCATTCAGGTTTTCAAAATTAAAGAAATTATTTAAAATGTTTCTTGTTTCTGCAAAACACTGTCAGTGTTTTTTTTTCATCATTTAGAAAGATTTTATTACATTTTTAACACTCAAAAGTAGCTACAATTAATCTCATTGTGACATTGATACAAATAATAACAGTAATATTCACAGTCTGCAGCAGATGGGATTGTTTGTATTTTGTTTCCCATCAACACTCTGCAGTAGTTTATCACCTCCCAAATCAGTATTTGTTTTCAATCATCTTATAATTTCGATCTCCAATGCATCCTCCCTCATTTTGCCTTTTAAAGAAAATGCCATCTCACACACTCCACTGTTCACAGGAAGGACATCTGTGCATCCATCAACATGCCCTGTGAGACACTGGGTCTGTCCCATGTGGCGGGGATGTGTCAGTCGCATCGCAGCTGCAGCATCAGTGAGGACACCGGCCTCCCTCTGGCCTTCACCGTCGCTCATGAGCTTGGACACAAGTAAGGTTTCACTGCACACATAATAATGTTCTGCTTCATTTGCTCATTTAGTCAAGTAATCAGCAGAGGAAAACTAAGAAACAAATCCCTACTGTATGTGGCACGGCAAATAAAAAACTACTCAAAAGTTTTTAAAACAACAGATCCGTTATTTCAGGCAGACATGAAAAAAAGCGGGCTGAATTAAGGTTGTTAAAGTATTTCATCAGCTGAAGAATAGTTAGCTTATTATGCTGGTGCTCTGTTGTTCATTGCTGCTATGTTATCTCAATTATTTCAGCCTTTTAAGTACTACTTCTGAGAATCCAGCACAGGGATGTTTTTCCTTTAATGTCTCTGCACCAGACTTCATAATTAAAGGAAAGACTAATAGCATGTTAACAAAAAAGGACAAAAGCTTTTTCATAAAGGAACAAAACAATGCATCAAGCAAAAGTCAACTGTAACCTTAAAACTGGGGTTAGGAGCAGAGAGTTTCAAAATCTTTATAACAAATCATCACCTATTAGAGTATTTAATGGTTTTTCATTATTTATTTTGATGGGTTCATTTTATTTGCAAGTATATAACTTGCCCTTGCACCGTAGGCCACCAATTCTGCTTGGATTAAAGTAATGAAAACTCATAATTATAATTCCATCATTGTGAGGAATAACACACACTAGCACATTCAAACAGACAAACCATTGTCCAGAGAAATGAGACAATTATCTTTCATCACATCTGCACTCATTTCCTCCTTTACTGCATCGATCCACTTACCATTTGTACATGCACTTTGCAATCATAGGCCCATTCTTCTCAGACTGATTCAATTTGACGTCAATCAATGGAAACAGTGTGTGGTTCATCGGGTTATTGTATATTCGTCTTGATTGTTATGACCCAGCAGAGCCTGACGTACCTTACCCTATTCTCCAACTCATGCGCGTGTATGATTGGCATCCTGTTCTGGGTACATGTTCAGAGATATTCGTGTCGAATGCTGGACAGAAAAGAGGCTGTTGTGAATACCAAGCAGTCCTTCCTACTGGAGAAAATTGATTCACTGAACCTACAACAGTGGACTGACAGACTGTGTTTTTTTCAGCTACTGTGACCTTACACTCAGATTTGTCCAGGAATGTCCTGGTTATAAAATGGGTGTCCTAAGTCTGGACATATAACTCCTGGTTTTCACCACAATGTATTAGTCATTCATAATAATTTATCAATTGTTCTATTATTAAGACTGACAAACATAAGCATTAGCCATGTGAACTGAGCCAAACTCGAGCGTCCCCATTGTCAGCATTCAAAACCGCAGAAGAATTACATGTGTACATAGTATGAATTACAGTACTCAATCACATAGCATCAAAACGTAAAGACTTATTAACTAGCTGTTAACAAGCTTAAGAGATTAATGATACATTTTATTTAGTTGGCACAGTCTTTTATGCGTACAAATGACAATACAATCTGCAACCTTTGTAATTTTAGGTAATGGTTGTTAGCTAATATTGATCATGATAATGTTACCATATTGCATGTAACAATGTCAAATGCGGTGAAAACAAGCACAGTGTTAACATGTTATTGAATCAAATGTTCACACAAAATTTGGGAATGTATGTTTATTTTACACTAATATTCATTTTTGCATTATGTTTGGTTCATGCTCAAATCCAATCATAAGCAATTATTTTGTGTGCATCAAAATCAGCAGCAGAACAGCAGAGCATACAAAGGCTCTAATGTGTATCTGTTGAAACCCTGATTTAAAAAAGATTTACATTTGTTTTCTTTTGTCCCTGCTGTGCACAGATTGTTCTTTTTGTTATGCCTCTGTTGCTCAGCACTGCTACACCTGCAGGACAATAGATAAGGGTTGTAAGCTTAGCATGGTCAATACATGCAGTTCACAGAAAGACGTATGTACAGTATTTGTTTGTTGTAGCCTGACCTTGAAGTACATGTGATGCAGTTACTAACTGTAATAACCCTCTCTGTTGGATTTGCTTTTATGTCACAGCTTTGGGATTCAGCATGATGGCAACGGTAATGACTGTGAACCCATTGGGAAACGACCTTTCGTCATGTCTCCACAGCTCCTGTACGGCACTTCCCTCCCCAGGTGGTCCCGCTGCAGTCGCCAGTATATCACCCGCTTCCTAGAGTGAGTGACACCCATGCTGCATAAATACACTGCTGTCTGAAGTTTGACTTAGATTGTGTGTTTCTTTCAACATTTTAATCGCAGACAACTTTAATGCATTTATGTTAAGGTTGCAAAGGCCATCGCAGGCATACAGTTGATATTTATGTAAGCTCTGTGTGGAAAGATATAGTTTCTGTGTTACCTGAGGTCCTACACATTTCTGCATGACCTTCAGATTCCTCTTTCTAAAGAAAAAGGGTGGCTCCTATAGAGTACAGTACAGTAACTCAAGTGGAACGTATTTCTTTAATTATTTCTCAAATACAAACCTATCGAGCAGTTTCCTTTGGTTCTGCTGTATGAAGGGTTACTTATAAGGTAAGATAAACCTTTATTAGTCACCGTAGGGAAATCCCAGTGTTTAGGCAGCAACAGGAATCATTTTACCGTCAAAAATAAGTTTGCAGAGATTCACACAAAGATAAATAACAATACAAATGAAAGAATTTAAATAAAAATAGTATGTTATGAAATATAAATGACAGTATATATAAAATATTAACCATAGACTGTGTGCAAGTGCAATGCCAAAGTAAGTACATATGGTGCAGGTTGTTACATTACATTACATACACTTTATTAGGCTCTGAAGTGGGAGTGAATCCCTGATTGCGGAGCCTAAGGGCTACAGCTACAAAGGATTGCCCAAAGTCATTTTGTGGTCTGCCGCGGAGGGGAGAGTCTTTGAATGTGCTCTGAACGTGATCCTCCTTTAGTCTGTGGAGAGGTCAAGCTTCATCGACGTCGATTGGTACATTTCTTTTCCCACATTTGTCCTCTTAAGTGTGAGACGTGCAGTAGTTTTTGATTTTTAGATAATGGAAATCTTTAACCTTTTGGAGCAGCGTTTAAGTTCAACTTAAATATGTGGGGTGGGGGGTTTACAATATGTTGGATGGAACAGGAAGCTGGGGAAGTTGTGTTGAGAAAATGGTCCCAGCTTCCTTTAGTATGTATCTTTGTTTTCCACATGGTGTGTATGTGGTGACCAGAGGCACAGTTCTCTGCTGCAGAGTGGGCTGTTCAGCTGCTGCTTTCAAAGACTTGCACTGTGGTTGTGTCTCCAACGAGACCTGTTTTGAATGTCTGAGATCTTTCACCACATGCAGTTGCCCCAGTTTCTCAACAGCTCCAAGCATCTGGAATTCATTCAGTGGGTGTTCTGCTACTTGACAGCATTGTAACTCCTTGACTTCACTGTGGAGAAAAAAAGGGCTGCAGGGCAATATTTGCACTTGAGTGAGGGTGCTACACAAAAGCTACTGGTTTGTATTGTTGTGTGAGCGTCTGGGAGATGGTTATTAAAAAGAGGAGGAGACAATAAAGAGTTGTGTCTACACTTAAACGACTATTTCCCGCGCATGTTAGGTTTCTTTTAAAGGAATTCGCTGAACTGCTAGAGAGGCTGACACATTTTTCTTGTCAAGTTTCATAGCACCGGTACAGTATGAGTTTATTCCTGCTGATAAGTCTGCTGCAGTCACAAACTGAATGTGAATTTTGCCTAAACAGAAATGACACAGCAGATTTAGACAACAAATAGCTTTTGTAAATTAGTTTGTAATCCTGAATAACTTATTCGACATTATGATAAAATGATTTACAATGCTTTCTATCATTTAAAAAAAGACTTGCCTTTTTGTATTGTGAATGAGACAAATGACCATTCAAAGGAAAAGAGATGAAACATTCTTCCCTCCCAGTTTGTGTGTCCTTGTCTTTAAACCAGCTCATTTAGACATCCTCTTCTAAACCACTTAATCTGAATCCACTACTGATATTTGTCTTCTGTTCTCATAGCGCTAAACGGCAGCGCTCCACTCATTTTCTCTCTTTCATCTCTTTCACTGACTGTGGGACAAGGCTTCTATTGTATATGGCTTTGGTTGTCCCGCAGGCCTCCACTGCTCACACTGCTTCAGAGGTCAGGTCCGTAGGTGTTATTTTATGTGGAAATTGGAGGGTCAAACTCAGTGGAGTGGTTTAGATGTTATCACATAGATGGGCTACTTATAAAAAACACAAGACACCCTTTATTGTCCAGAGAATCATTTCTGAAAGTTGCAGGAGCATTTTTTACTCACACAGACTGGGGGTATTGCACACACTGTAACAGAGCATATTTCATCAGGGCTAATAATTATTGATAACAAATTACTTTTGAGATGAATGGATTCAGGTCACAGTTAATTAATGGTTATAAACTTTTCCAGGGAAACTGTCTAGACCTAATGTACCCTCTGAGCTGCATTTAAGTCTGGAGGCACTCATGGAGAACATTTTAATTGCTGCAGTTCAATTACTAGTGTGAAGTCATCACAAATAAGTGATATTGTTGTTAAATGCCAAACAATCACCCTCCATTTCTTTAAATCTAATACATATCTAGATATGTCTGAGGTTAACAGAAACAGAAGAGTATTATTAAAATGTTTTCATTGGTCGGACTCTGTTCCTCATTTTACATGGTATATTATTTATGCAATACTCGCTGCTTAAAGCTGCTCTAATTATTATTTGTATTAACAATGGCTGAAAGAGACAAACGCAGGAACAATAATCATCCAACTGCAGTTCCTCTCAATTCTACAAATACTCACAGTGATTGTTCAGCTGGTGAACTCAGTGGGGCTTTTAGCAGCTAAAGAGGCTGATATTTCTTTTTTATACACTACTCCAAGTCAATGCTAATACTGCTTTGTCTGCTGAATGTGTACAAAGGCCATATTGTTGTCATGAGATAAAAGAAGGTTAGTCTACCCCTCTTAGCTGCCTTCAAATTGTGCGAAAACAATTACAGCAGAACGTTTTCTTTGACGTTGTGACTTCTTCCAGTTGGCCTTGTTACAAAGATTCACAGTAATCACAACATGATGTTTTTGTGTTAAATCTCACATATGGAAGTCTTTCCACTTCGATGGGTTAAGAAAAGCATGAGAAAATGCACTTAATGTTCATCAAAAATAACATTTTTATCGCTACTGTAAACGCATAATAATAGAACAGCACCTGTGCAGGTTATTTATGTCTTGTTAGCGGCGACTCAGCCCCCTGTTTTAATTGCAGCTTCTGGCGGAAGATGGTGCTTCATTACTGTGTAAAGTAGCTGGGTTTTTCTAAAGGAACAACATCCCTTAGCATATTTTAAATGTATTGGTGCAAAAGCAAAGTGACTTCTTGGACAAAGGAATCTGCCTCTTGCATAATTGCCAGGGCAGCTTCATATTTGCTTGGCTTTACGTGAAAGTAATGCTCATTCATATCAGAAAGTTTATATTTTTACCACAGGATCATTACATTCCAATGAGATCGCTCATTATGGAAATTTGGGTAGGGGCTCATTTTGTAGTGACGTCCTCAAAAAAAGAGATAACCAGAAAGGTTTGACATTGTAACACATTTGCTATAATTGCTTCAAATAGTTTTGTTTGTGTTAAATCTTATAGTTGTTATGCTATTCCTTCTTCTTATTGCCATAGTAGTGTATTTTGTGGTGTGTATGTTAAAAGAGCTGATCATCTTTACCTGTATAGTGATTGGCAACGCAGCCACTTAGAAGAACGTTATAAGATGCCAACTCATGTTGGTTATTTATATGTAAAATATGCATAATATATGATTACATTTCTAATTAGTTATTTTCATTGTGATAACCTGGCTGTATCCTTGAAATAATACAGTATGGTGTTAATATTTATAATATATTTAAACAAAATACTAATTATTGTGACTGACAGACCTTTGTTTCATTGCCTATGGAAATGGCAAGCTATAATGAGACGGTCAACCAAGAACCTACCTTTTTCCTGTATTCCCTCCTTGGGAAGTCATTAAGGTAATGACATGACCCCTTTTTTTGCTCCCAATGCTAATGTCATAACCATTTCCAGACTGTGTTTCCACTGACAGTAAAACTATTTTCAGTTCAACTATGCTGCAGTACTAATGGCTGAATTCTATGGAGCCCAAGACATAAATTACCTGGCAGATAAGTCCATAGCAAAAGAGAGATGGACATACACCAGACTGTGCCGTTCACCTGTAGTAGCTGTAAGTGTGGCACAAAGTGCACTGACTAAGTCTCATCATGTCATCCTATTAATACTCAAACTGGTAAAACTGACTGGTATGAAGAGTATGATACTGAATATATGGACTTAATGATAATACTTGCCACACTGTGATGATAGCTAAGAGTCTGGTTATATAAAACAATAAATACAAGTATATCCACACGTTACACATGGTTTAATTTGCAGGTTTTAATTACTGTTCATTTTAATTTGGTTCTAGGTTAACAAACACCGTCACTGTCAAAGTGTTTATTTATTCATGTCACAATGTTTTTTGAGATCCTCCATTTATTGCACATGCAATGAGGATCGAGGTGCAACTTGCCAACACAAACTGCAACTCCAGTGTGAAAGGACTCGGGCTCTATAATATCTCACGTTTTATCCTGCAGGCTAGGAATGACTGTTTATGACTCAATAATTAAAAAGAATCTATTCATAGAGTGAAGATGACATTTATCCGTTATCTTTTTTCTAAGAAAAAATAGGATAATTGATAAAAGAAAATAACTGAATAAATAGGCCAAGACAACAAGACAACGTTATAACAATATATCACAAAACAATGATTTATGGTGAGTATAACATACAGGGTACCATTAAGGAGTCATTCAAACATTTCAAAACAAGGTTGACAAAAATAGAGAAAAAAAAGTTTAATCATTCATTGATTCTTACTTTTTTTCACCAAGCTTTTTGACTGTGCAATCTCATAAGCCCCCATGAAAATATTCATTTCACAAATCTGGCTGTCACGTTGTCAGCTTTTTCCATAAAACATCTATGGTATTGCATACACTAAAGTATTGGCTCAAAGACCTACAGGGTTTCATTTAATAAAAAGAGCCTGCCCACAAAAAATATGTTTCTTCCATTTGCTTATATTGTAAAGTATTGGATAATGTGCCATTGACCCAGTATGACCCATACAGTATATCGAGAAAGTGAACCATTCCTTCAGTATATCCCATAATATGTCGAATTCTTTGGCAAATATGTATTTCTGATAGTGTTCAAAACCAGAGCTCTTTAGAAAAAACAGCATTAGATTGGATTTATTACAGTATGTGCATCAACAGAAACCTATGCTTGTCCCAGAAATGGGATCTAGAAAAAGGTCAGAGTAGCTAAATCACTGATTACATAATTAGGCAGAACTGCAGTTTGTTTACTGGTTCTATTTCTAAAGACTCACATCAATGTCCAAGGTCAATAAATGTTCATCATCTGACAACTCAATAAGACATGAAACTTTATAAATAAAATCTGTAGAATCTCTGATGTATGCTAGTAAGGTATTGACATACAACTTATTAGAGAAGTTAGTAAACTCTGTCAGAGTAGCAACATTGAATTAGTCTGAGTTACTATGGGACATACTGGAGGTTTAGACAGTAATTTTAGGCAGTGTAAACTATAAAGGCTGATAGGGTGCTCAAAATACAATAAATTATGTTTGATAAACAATTTGTTGGTCTAGCCCGTTCGTAATAGACACGTACTTCCCGTTGACGATAGATACTAGGGTCATTGTTCAACTATTAATGAATTTATCTGCATCCTTCACACAAATAGCCCTGCCCTTATCTACGCGTTAAATCACAGTATCCTCATTAGCCATTTCACTCAATTCCTTTAATTTAATGTCAAGTTATTTGAAACATGAAATGATTTTTTTTTGTATGATTTATTTATGAGATTTTGAGCATAACAGATATACAATACACCTCCTACATGGAGTGAGATTGATACACAGATGAATACTGTGGATCAAAGTATCAACAAAGAGACAATTTACCCCCAACTCCCACCCCCTCCCTCCCTCCCTTACAGACAAGCATCAATGAAATAGGATGCAACGGATTTTGAAACAGATAATAATGGTAATGAAAGACCAATATTGGCCATGCATGCCACAACATACAGATTTACATATGCATTCAAATCATACATGCTTATATACATGTATACATGTTACAAAGACACAAACAGAATAATAACAAAACACTAACAGCACACAGAAAGAGAAAGAAAAAAATAAATTCAAAAACCCTGCTACCGTACTACAAGCCAAAGCTTATTGGGGGGGGGGGGGGGGGGGGGGTATAACCAGGTTGTCTAGATGTCAGGGTCAACATCTATTTGGAGAGATCTGACATGATCTAGGAAGGGCTGCCATATTTTATAGAATGTCTGTTCCGAGAAACGAAGAGAGTATTTAATCTTCTCCAGTCTCATAAAATGAAGGGCATCCTTTATCCATTGAGAGTGAGAGGGGGGACAAGGGCTTTTCCACCGCAGCAGAATGGCACGTCTTGCCAACAATGTGAGAAAGGCAACAAGCTCAGCTAAATAAGACGGCAGTGAGAGGCCAGTAGGTAGGACACCAAACAGGGCGAGTAATGGTGAGGGTCGGATATTGGCAGATGTAATGGCTGAGAGGGAGTCAAAAACGCAAGACCAGAAAGGAGCAAGGGTGGGGCAATACCAGAACATATGACTGAGATTGGCTGGTCCTTGATGACACTTGTCACAGTTTGGGTCAATGTCAGGGAAGATACGAGCTAACCTACTTTTAGACCAGTGAATTCTGTGGACCACTTTGCACTGTAAAACTCCATGGCAAGCACAGATAGACGATGAGTGGACCCAACTCAGAGCATGCTCCCAGGCGGCAGGGTCTATATCCTCACCAAGCTCCTCAGACCAAACGCTGCGCAACGAATCAGAGGTTGTTGTCTGATTTTTGATAACATTATTATACAGTATGGAAATTGAACCTTTGCGATTAGGGTTAACATCAAGTATTGTATCAACAAGAGAGAAGGAGGGAGGGCAGGGAAGCCAGGAAAATGATTGCGAACAAAATTGCGGACTTGCAAATATCTAAAGAAATGAGTGCGCTGCAAATTGAAAGCTTGAGTTAGCTGGTCGAAGGAAGCAAATATGCCACTAATGTAAAGCTGTTTTATTGAAACAATCCCTAGGTCTTTCCAGATCAAAAAAGCCCTGTCAATGACTGAAGGAGTGAACAGAGGGTTAGAATGTACTGGGGCAGAGACAGGTGTTATCTGTAGCCCAAAGTGCCGCCTGAACTGATTCCAGATTTTAAGGCAGCTTTTCACTACAACACTCCTGGAGTGTGAAGTTGGTGACGATGTTGGGGGGAGGCACAGCAGGGACAACAGAGAAGAGGGACTACATGAGGCTTCTTCAACCTGCAGCCATGATGGATGAAATGATTGTTGATTGATAATCATGATATATTGTTCAACTTTTCCGCAAAAACTTTGATTGATACATTAGTGATGTTTGGGCAAAAAGTTCTGGCAAAAGTAGGTTTTTTGCCTTTTCTGTCTAAAATCAAGGCATTTACAGCACTGTTGGCTGAAAATGACAGGGACTTGTTATTCAATAATTCCTTGGAGGAATTGTTCCTGCTGTCTCTTTGTGAAGTTGGGTGTCCAAGTACGGTTCGTTCTTTAAAACCATTGCTTGTCCTAAATTTCTTCTGCCTTCAATGATGTTCTTTGTCAAACAACACAATGAATGCAAGTTGGACTACTAGTCACTTTTGAAGGATAAATATGTTTATTTTACAGAGGGAACAACTTGAAAGACTTTCTGGTTCATGCCAGTTTTGTGCATCATTAGACCACACAACCTACCCTACCCAATAGCCACTGCTGTTACAACAGTAGGAGTGGTACAACCTGTGCCTCGACACCTGATGCGTCCATGTAACTGTGTCAATGTGTGTTAAGGTACTGGGTGTAACTAAAAATACCTGAAAGCTTAAGCAACATATTTAGTGGTGTCTCTCTTGGTAAAATAGTTATAGTTCTGTGTACTGAAACTCTTTTACGTAGAAAATGTTTAAATGTTACTTTGAAAGCTGCATTGGTTGTACATTATGTTTACAGCATTCTTTATTTTCCTAGCAATTGTTTGCAAACATTTCTATATTTGATCAAATGTGTTTCAGTACTATGTGTCTGACAAAGAGAATTCTATAAACTGTGCTAACCAGACTCTGTTTTTCTGTTTTTTTCTGCCCTTGCCTCACAGTCGTGGCTGGGGCTGGTGCCTCGATGATTCCCCAGTGAAGGATCAGCTCTCTCTGAACTCAGTGCTTCCCGGGGTCCTGTACAGCGCTGCCCATCAGTGCCGACTGCAGTATGGATCTGGATCCCTGCTCTGCGATGACATGGACGTAAGACTCTCTAAAAAAAACGTATCAAAACAAATCAACACAAAGCCATATACGGCTGAATGGAAAGTGCGTTGGTCTTCTATTATCTCCTTCTTTTCTTTCCTCTACTATTCCTTTGTGTACTGGACACTTTTGTCCTCATTTGTTCTTCCTATTATCACTTGTCTTGCTGTTTTTCTTCATCAACATATTCTTGCCACAAATTATGAATTATTCTTTTGATTTCATCTACTACTTTAAGCTCTCACAACAATACCCACAACCCAAGTCCTGCTCTGATCCCAATATGTATTCAGCACAGTGGGTTTCATGGTTTAGTGTCCTTAACAGATTTTCAATTGTAACATGTTTTTAGGAGAACATATTTTAAATGAATACAACACCAAGTGACCTATGATAAATAAGGTAGAGCAGCATAGACAATATGTAAAGTTAAACATTATGTTGTATCATGTTTGATCAGATCAAATCTTCTCTCTTTTGGAAAACTGGCAATGTTGAAAGAGACTTCAGTTAAAAAAATCCACCTGAAACAATAAAAGTGTGGGGCACAATATTAGATTTCAAAAACCCATTATCCATTAGACATACCATCCTTACAACAAGTAGCATGGTGGTAGATCACGTTAAATGAAAAAGACAAACGTGTTGTTTGTTGTAGTGTGAAGAAAAAAACACAGTTATTGAGAAAGTTACTCTAGTTATTAAGGTTTCCTCTATGCTCAGTATATTTCAGGATATTGAAAAACAAGCCCAATCACCTCTGTTAACTGCAGTACAGGTCAAAACGTTCTGTGACGTTGTCTACACATGCGGCTGTGTCCACAACATGTGCTTTATGGATTTTTTCAGATGTTCTGCAACAGAGGAAACCTCTTTTTTCTTATGGTGGCAGGGCGACTGGAATGGTCTCAGCAAAATCTAATGTACGGCTACCGCAACCTTCAGCACTTGACTGTGTACCCCTCATTAATATATAATGCTCTATGCATAAAATGTCACTTGCAAACACATGCTCTACAGATCCACAGTAAATGATGTCTCTGAGGTTTGAGTCTCTACAATAAGGATCATAGTGTATGTAATACATCTTTTAAATCCAGACTGGGACCAACAGATACTTCTATTCCAGTGTCACTAAGTATTAATGACTTGTTACTTGTACTGTATCTGCATTTAGACGAGCGTTTTAGGGTGAAACGCTTGGTCGTCTACCACCTCATTCATGAAGTTATCCCACCACTGAGAAGTCCTCCCAGGTCTCACCCACAGCTGTCTAGGTCGCCTGCTCTCTCTATGAACTTCAAGAATTTCGAGAACGTAGTTCATATTTTTGGTCTGTTCTTTACTACTCTCGCTCATCATTGCTGTTATCTGATGAAATGACTCTTGAACGTCAATTACAGCGCCTAAGGCGAGTTGAAAGTCCGCAGGGACGGACATGTTGATAGCCTTCTAATGTGTTTCCCTCGGTTTTCTGGCGCTTTATTATGCTTGTCACGTCATTTCTATGTGACGAGAAACGAAGTTTTGTGTTTTTCATCCTTTACACGGTGGCGCGACAGTGGAGCGTTTTCAAGAATTCCACTCTGGAGGGTGGTTTCACTTTCTTGCGTTTTCATCCCCCCAAAACGCCGTTTCCATCTAAACGATATAGTGCATCCGCAAAAATGTTTTGCGTTTTTAAGCCGTTTTCGTTTCCGTGTAAAGCCACCCTAAGACCGTAATGTAAAATGTATCGTCTCTAGCAAACTAACTGAAACTCTCTGTATCGTGGCGAATGCTGCAGGGTGATCGACCCGAAGGTGGGGGGACAGGTTGGTAACATTTCCCCCTTTTGCGCTTACTGTTGCTTGGCACTTGTTGCAGACTGGGATCTCTAACACCCCGTTTACGAAATCCAAAAAACTCCCACACTGGCGAGGCAACTCTTTTTGGGTGCTTGAGTGTCTCGCTCTCCTCTGTAATCTCCTCCGACATGGTTTTGTGCAACAGTAGTGGCCACACAGCACAGCATACACTGTGGTAGTAGCTGCTAGCTAGCTAGCTAGTTACCGCGTCTTCTTTTTCTGTTTCGTGGCGAGTGTGAACCAGGTAGTTACTGGCGTTGGATTATGTACGATATTATCATACGTGAATTATTTACATATCGTCAATATTTCATTTTTTAAATATCCCGGTTACCGTAAATACAGGTATATTGTGACACCCCTATTCCAGAGTAGACGTGGAGTAGAAGTAGCACTCCTTAAGTGAACATTGAAACACTGGGTTTTAGGTCCCATTTAGACTGAGAATAGCAAAGGGTTTAAAAGATTCCAAGTAAACCAAATTGAAATAGCCTACCACTAAAGAAGTCCAGTTTGAGCACTAAAGAGATATAATACAGTCCACAGCCAGCTTGTATTTTGCTTTGCTTCATATCCTGTCATCTTTTTTCTGAAGACAAACTTATGGTATTGTTCCTTTCCTTTTTATTGATCGACCATGGGTCTGAATACAATGCACTCAATGTAGTTATTTTATGTTTTACACTTTTTAAGTGTTGAAGCTTTTTTCATTTCTGCAGTACAAGCTTTTAAAGCAGCAACAAAAAAGACCCATCCAGTTGAAGGTATTTTTCCAATATGTTTTTATGTTATTTTTTTTTCAAGGTTTTATTTGTCGTATGCACAGCATATACAACATATATGTTGGCAAAGAAAATCTTATATCCCATGCCTCTCGAACAACTCAACATACATGGTGCAAATAAGATAAATAAAATAGTGCAAAAAGAGAAGAATATTTACAATAACAACAATAAAGATTTAAGGATGTGAAATATATACATATGTGGAATACATTGAAAGTATTTAAATACACTGTACAATAATTTAAATACTTTACACTGTTGAATGAGGAGGTATGGACAGATGCATATATTACATATAACAGATGTATATGGCAGATATGTATAATATATATATGTATATATATATATGTGTGTACTATAAACAGATATGTATAATATATATATATATATATACAGTGGGGCAAAAAAGTATTTAGTCAGCCACCTATTGTGCAAGTTCTCCCATTTAAAAAGATGAGAGAGGCCTGTCATTTTTATCATAGGTATACCTCAACTATGAGAGACAGAATGAGAAAAAAAATCCAGAAAATCACATTGTCTGATTTTTAAAGAATTTATTTTCTAATTGTTGTGGAAAATAAGTATTTGGTCAATAACAAAAGTTCATCTCAATACTTTGTTATATACCCTTTGTTGGCAATGACAGAGGTCAAACGTTTTCTGTAAGTCTTCACAAGGTTTCCACACACTGTTGCTGGTATTTTGGCCCATTCCTCCATGCAGATCTCCTCTAAAGCAGTGATGTTTTGGGGCTGTCGCTGGGCAACACGGACTTTCAACTCCCTCCCAAGATTTTCTATGGGGTTGAGATCTGGAGACTGGCTAGGCCTCTCCAGGACCTTGAAATGCTTCTTACGAAGCCACTCCTTCGTTGCCCTGGCGGTGTGTTTGGGATCATTGTCATGCTGAAAGACCCAGCCACGCTTCATCTTCAGTGCCCTTGCTGATGGAAGGAGGTTTTCACTCAAAATCTCACGATACATGGCCCCATTCATTCTTTCCTTTACACGGATCAGTCGTCCTGGTCCCTTTGCAGAAAAACAGCCCCAAAGCATGATGTTTCCACCCCCATGCTTCACAGTAGGTATGGTGTTCTTTGGATGCAACTCTGCATTCTTTCTCCTCCAAACACGACGAGCTGAGTTTTTACCAAAAAGTTCTATTTTGGTTTCATCTGACCATATGACATTCTCCCAATCCTCTTCTGGATCATCCAAATGCCCTCTAGCAAACTTCAGACGGGCCTGGACATGTACTGGCTTAAGCAGGGGGACACGTCTGGAACTGCAGGATTTAAGTCCCTGGCGGCGTAGTGTGTTACTGATGGTAGCCTCTGTTACTTTGGTCCCAGCTCTCTGCAGGTCATTCACTAGGTCCCCCCGTGTGGTTCTGGGAGTTTTGCTCACCGTTCTTGTGATCATTTTGACCCCACGGGGTGAGATCTTGCGTGGAGCCCCAGATCGAGGGAGATTAGCAGTGGTCTTGTTTGTCTTCCATTTTCTAATAATTGCTCCCACAGTTGATTTCTTCACACCAAGCTGCTTACCTATTGCAGATTCAGTTTTCCCAGCCTGGTGCAGGTCTACAATTTTGTCTCTGGTCTCCTTTGACAGCTCTTTGGTCTTGGCCATAGTGGAGTTTGGAGTATGACTGTTTGAGGTTGTGGACAGGTGTCTTTTATACTGATAACGAGTTCAAAAAGGTGCCATTAATACAGGTAACGAGTGGAGGGCAGAGGAGCCTCTTAAAGAAGAAGTTACAGGTCTGTGAGAGCCAGAAATCTTGCTTGTTTGTAGGTGACCAAATACTTATTTTACAGAGGAATTTACCAATAAATTCATTAAAAATCAGACAATGTGATTTCCTGGATTTTTTTTTCTCATTCTGTCTCTCATAGTTGAAGTGTACCTATGACAAAAATTACAGGCCTTTCTCATCTTTTTAAATGGGAGAACTTGCACAATTGGTGGCTGACTAAATACTTTTTTGCCCCACTGTATATATGTGTGTGTGTGTGTGTACTATAAACAGATGTGAGTAGACATTCACAGAGCTCAGGAGTTCAGCAGTCTTATAGCCTGTGGTCTAAAACTGTCCCTGAGTCTGGTGGTCTTGGTCCAGATGCTGCGGTACCGTCTGCCAGTGATGGGGGTCCTTGAATATCCTACCGGCCTTCTTCCTAAACCGCTGGGTGTAGAGATCCTCCATGGATGGCAGCTCCGTCCTGGTGATGTGCTGAGCAGTTTTCACCACGCTCTGTAGAGTCTTACGGTTGAGGGCGGTGCAACTGCCATACCAGGCGGTGATGCAGCCAGTCAGGATACTCTCGATGGTGCACCTATAGAAGTTGCAGAGTATCCTGGAGTCCATGTTGAACTTCCACAGCCTGCGGAGGAAGAAGAGCCGCTGTCGAGCCGTCTTGGATATGACCCTGGTGTGATGTGTCCATGTCAGGTCCTCACTGATGTTTACCCCGAGGAACCTGAAGCTGCTGACTCTCTCCACAGGAGTCCCGTCGATGGTGATGGGTGTGTGTGCCTCTCTCTGCCTCTTCCTGTAGTCCACAATCAGCTCTTTTGTTTTGCTGTGAGATGGAGGTTGTTGTCCTGGCACCAGGATGTCAGGGCTCTGACCTCCTCTCTGTACGCCGTCTCGTCGCCGTCTGTGATCAGGCCGATGACGGTCGTGTCGTCAGCAAACTTGATGATGGTGTTGGAGCTGTGTTTGGCCACGCAGTCGTGCGTGAACAGGGAGTAGAGGAGAGGGCTGAGCACACAACCCTGATGGGCTCCGGTGTTGAGGGTCAAGGTGGAGGATGTGATATTCCCCATCCGCACTGCCTGGGATCTGCCCATCAGGAAGCTCAGGATCCAGTCACAGAGGGCGCTGTTGAGCCCAAGGTCCCTGGGCTTAATGATGAGCTTGGAGGGCACAATGGTGTTGAATGCTGAACTGTAGTCAATGAACAGCATTCTCACATAAGTGTTCCTCCGGTCCAAGTGGAAGAGGGCAGTGTGGAGGGTGAGGGAGATGGCATCATCCGTGGACCTGTTTGCCCTGTAGGCAAACTGCAGGGGGTCCAGTGAGTCAGGGAGGGAGGAGGTGATAAAAGTTTTTACTAACCGCTCAAAGCACTTCATGAGGATGGAGGTGAGAGCAACTGGGCGGTAGTCATTGAGCCAGATGGGTTTTGTCTTTTTGGGGACAGGGACAATGATGGACTCTTTAAAACATGTGGGGACTACAGACTGGAGCAGTGACCCATCGAAAATGTCTGTGAACACATCTGCAAGCTGAACTGCACACACCTTGTGAGCACGGCCAGGGATGCCATCAGGTCCAGGAGCCCTGTGTGTGTTGATCCTTTTCAGAGATCTACACACATCTGCACTGGTTAAAACCAGTGAGCAGGGATCCTGGGCCTTCTGTGCCTCCACAGCCAGGGGCCTCTCAAAGCGTGCAAAAAATGTGTTTAGTTCATCTGGGAGAGATGCAGACACTTCTTCAGCACCACTCGTTGTTATGTTTATGTTGGTCAAAATGCTACTTTACAATTTCATGCTCTTGAAATTCATTCAATTCAAGTCTTTTTGAACAATAACTACCAGTTATTCTGTCTTTCCAATTTCATTATATAAAGCAGACTTTTGTATATGCTATTTGATACCATTGCCATTACTTTAATAAGAAAACCTTATTTCTCTTTTGCTCAGAAAATGTTGTACCATGTTGTGGGGAAAGGATTGAACCCCCCAACACACACAGACACACACACACACACACACACACACACATGGGCCCCATGTGTTTTCTAACAGCCAACTAGTTTTATTTTCTGTACTGTATCTCTAATCACCCCAGCATGTTCAGACAGAACTGTCCTCCCCTTTTTTAGCACAGGAAACTCCCCTCGCTGCATTCATCAATCTTAGAATTCTGACATGAGCTGGATTTAAACTCACTGCATAAGCAAAACGCTCATCTTACTGCATAACTGGTGGTGATAACATGGCTCACCCATGACATTCTCAGTATTCAAGCTCACCGCTGAAGAATCTCAGAGACTTGGCATGTCTGAAGTATAGAAAACAATGCACACAAATGTTCTTGATACATGACTGGTATACCGTAGATTCACTCCTTTAGGAAAGTATGTCCTTCGTTGTGCATGTCTGGGTAAATCGATTGTAAATTGTATTAAAGGTCCCCTATTATGCAAAATGCACTTTTTGATGTCTTTTATAGATAAATATGTGTCCCTGGTGTGTCAGTAGACTCACAAAGTGTCAGAAAATACAACCTTCTCATTTTTCCTCCTTACCCACATCTCTAAAACGGGGGTACAAACGAACTGATCCAGATTTGTTATGAAGTCATAACCGAAATGTGGGCTGGCTTTACATTTAACTCCGGGCAACGTCCCGCCCACGTGACACGTCCCAACCTATCGTTCCCCATACAGTCGCGAGCTGAATCCCCTCCACAGCACTTCTGTGTGTCTGTGTATTCAGCAGGATGTCTGCAGGAGGGAATTAGAGTTTTGTATATATAAAACATATAATGTCACTGTTCTAGTGATAAACACTGAGAAGTGTTTCAGAAATAATGCTGGATGTGGTTTGGAACATAATATGGTGTTTAATAACGGCAGCGTTTAGCTGAGTTTCTCCCGGTAGAAAAACTCTCTTCGAGGCGAGTTCATGATGCTCCAAAGGGGCGTGGCCAGCTCAGCTCAAATTTAAAGCAACAGTCACAGAATCAGCACTTCAGGAACAGGGCTGACATAGAGGGGTATGAGGCGTGCTACAATGGGTGATCTGTTTGTTATTTTGAGAAAACACTTCACAAACATGTTTTGTGTAGATATTGCCATACGATATATTGTTAAAATATAGCATAATAGGAGACCCTTTAAATCCTCTGCTTTCAAACCTGTATGGTTTGGTATGTAAGTATGTAAACTATGGCTGGGGGCAGATCTAAATATACAGTAGCTCACAAAAGTGAGTACACCCCTCACATTTTTGTATATATTTTATTATAACTTTTCATGGGACAACACTGAAGATATGACACTTTGATACAATGTAAAGTAGTCAGTGTACAGCTTGTATAACAGTGTACATTTGATGTGCCCTCAAAATAACCCAACACACAGCCATTAATGTCTAAATTGCTGGCAACAAAAGTGAAAATGGCCAAATTGTGCCCAATAAGCCATTTTCCCTCCCCGGTGTCATGTGACTCGTTAGTGTTACAAGGTCTCAGGTGTGTTACATTTGGTGTTATCGCTCTCACACTGTCTCATACTGGTCACTGGAAGTTCAACATGGCACCTCATGGCAAAGAACTCTCTGAGGATCTGAAAAAAAGAATTTTTGCTCTACATAAAGATGGCCTAGGCTATAAGAACATTGCCAACACCCCGAAACTGAGCTGCAGCACGGTGGCCAAGACCATACAGCGGTTTATCAGGACAGGTTCCACTCAGAACAGGCCTCGCCATGGTCGACCAATAAGGTTGAGTGCACGTGCTCTGCGTCATATCCAGAGGTTGTCTCTTGAAAATAGACGTATGAATGCTGCCAGCATTGCTGCAGAGGTTAAAGGGGTGGGGGGTCGGTCTGTCAGTGCTCAGACCATACGCCGCACACTGTATCAAATTGGCCTGTATGGCTGTCGTCCCTGAAAGAAGCCTCTTGAAAGGTGATGCAAAAGAAAGCCTGCAAACAGTTTTCTGAAGACAACAGACTAAGGACATGGATTACTGGAACCATGTCCTGTGGTCTGATGAGACCAAGATAAACTTATTTGGTTCAGATGGTGTCAAGCATGTGTGGCGGCAACCAGGTGAGGAGTACAAAGACAAGTGTGTCTTGCCTACAGTCAAGCATGGTGGTGGGAGTGTCACGGTTTGGGGCTGCATGAGTGCTGCCGGCTGTGGGGAGCTACAGTTCACTGAGGGAACCATGAATGCCAACATGTACTGGGACATACTGAAGCAGAGCATGATCTCCCCCCCCCCCCCCCCCCCCCCCCCCCTTAGGAAACTGTGCCGCAGGACAGTATTCCAACATGATAACGACCCCAAACACACCTCCAAGATGACCACAGCCTTGCTAAAGAAACTGAGGGTAAAGGTGATGGACTGGCTAAGCATGTCTCCAGACTTAAACCCTATTGAGCTTCTGTGGGGCATCCTCAAACGGAAGGTGGAGGAGTGCAAGGCCTCTAACATCCACCAGCTCTGTGATTTCGTCATGGAGGAGTGGAAGAGGATTCCAGTGGCAGCCTGTGAAGCTCTAGTGAACTCTATGTCCAAGAGAGTTAGGCAGTTCTGGAAAATAATGGCGGCCACACAAAATAAAGACACTTTGGGCACAATTTGGCCATTTTCACTTAGGGGTGTACTCACTTTTGTTGCCAGCGGTTTAGACATTAATGGCTGTGTGTTGAGTTATGTTGAGGGCACATCAAATGTACACTGTTATACAAGCTGTACACTGACTACTTTACATTGTATCAAAGTGTCATATCTTCAGTGTTGTCCCATGAAAAGATATAATAAAATATTTACAAAAATGTGAGGGGTGTATTCACTTTTGTGAGATACTGTATATAAGGCAAGGACAACAGGAGCAGCACAATATTGGACATACGGAGCCCTGGAGTTTTCTTGTATACATAGTTGTGCTAATATACACTGTGCATCATCAAGATTAAGTCTGTCTCCTTGAGGCCTAACTGATGTGATGAACATGGCCTTTAAATTCCTTTTTGGACATTTTAGAATTTTAGAATCTGCTTAACTAGCGTTCTTCTTTCTTCATGAGACCAAAGGACACAAACACAACTTCGCCTTTTACCTTAACACGTTTGGCAGTCTGCAGAAATGTTGTTTATTCATGCTGGATGGTCGTGCACATGCATGAAATACATAACTATTACCTGCTCATAAAAATTGCTCCATATACCATAGGTGAACAAAATCTCAACAGGAAACCTTTAAGCATTGAATTTCCGAATCAAAATATCTCTTTTAAAGTTTAATTCTCGTATTCATGTTTGTTGTAACACCATACAACATGCACGTTGACTAAATTCAGCATAATCATAAAGAGATATTATATAAAGTTAACAATTTTCATATAAATTGAAAAATAATAGAACCTTTGACGGTTTCAATTAAGGTAACCTGACACAGACCTTTAATAGAAAACAAACATACACAAATGAATAGGATACAATTAAGGCGGTTTCCATTAACATATTTTAATTTGAAACCAACATCATTACATCAAATCCATTACCATGGTCCAGAGTATTTTGCTCTGTCCCTCTAATTTCTAAAGTCATTCATTCATTTTACAAATTAATCATTCTTAAATGAACGTCAGTCTTGCCTGTTAAATGGGCAAATGTTGATACTTGACTCCAAGTTTTGTGTCTTACTCTATTGATGCTTTCCTTTTTTTCAGTTTTAATCTCAAAAACAATTTGTTATTAACAACCTGCTCTTCAGAATATATATTCCCATTATCACCCAAAGCACCCGCCAGGATCCGGGAATTAGAAAATGCTCTCCATGATGATTATTATTCCTAAATTATTAGCTTGCGGCTCTGTCGCACACTGCTGCCTTTCAGCCCCAACTCAGCTTGTTCTTGTTGCTTGTTCTTGTTGCTGCGGTTTGATGACATTGATTTTATTTTATTTCATATAGTATCAGTGTTTCTGAACCTTTTTTATGTTTCTTAATTTTGCACAAACTTGTATTGAACATATCCGTAGTTGTAAAAAATGTGTTTCTTGATTATTTAACCAACAGCCTTAAATGTATTCTGCAAAACTAACTCCTGTTAGAAAGGAAATAGAAAACAATAAAATAAGATGAGATGTACCTTTATTAATCCCCGTGGGGAAATTCAAGTGTGTGAAAAACAGTACAGGTTCACACAGGGATATGAAACACACATTTAAATTGAAAATTCTGAACGAAAGTAACAAAAGTATTGTTAAAAATATACACATGTATGTGTACAGAAAGAGAGTGCAGGTCAAAGCTATTGTGCAACAGTGCAGGCTTTATGTGCAGTCCGGGTTATTGTCTCTGAGTCTCATGGTTAACCCCTTGTTGTGCAGCCTGATGGCTACAGGCACAAAGGAGTTTCCTAGGCACTTAGTGCTGTGCCGAGGTGGGATGAGTCTGTGGCTGAACGTACTCCTCATCTTCACTAGCTCTGCATGGGGTGGGAGGGGTTATCCAGGATACTGTCCAGTTTCCTCCTCGTCCTCCCCTCAAGCCACCTCCTCCAGATTGTCCAGTTTAACTCCAACAACAGAGCTAGCCTTCCTCACGAACTTGTTCAGCCTGTCAGCATCCCTTTTGTTGGTGTTTCCCCACCAGCACACTGGCCACCACAGACTGGTAGAGCGTCTGCAGCAGCCTCGTGCACACGTTGAATGACCTGAGCCTCCTCAGGAAGAACAGCTTGCTTTGTCCCTTCCTGAAGAGAGCATCATTGTTGTCACTCCAGTCCAGCTTATTGTTCGAGTAGACTCCCAGGAACTTGTAGGTGTTCACCACCTCCACCTCCTCCCCCCTGATGGTGATGGGGGTTAGAGACCTCTCCGTGCTCCGCCTGAAGTCCACCGCCAGCTCTTATTCTTGCTGATGTTGAGCTGGAGGTGATTGCTGTCACACCAGCCTACGAAGTTCGCCACCAGGGCCCTGTACTCCTTGTTGTCATCTGTGATGCAGCTGATGATGGAGGAGTCATCGGAGAACCTCTGTAGGTGGCATGAGGCAGAGTTGAAGCGGAAGTCAGAGGTGTAGAGGGTGAACAGGAATGGTGAGCACAGTTCCTTGGGGGGCACCAGTGTTGCTCACCAGCACATCAGACACGCTGCCCTGCAGTCTGACATACTGAGGTCTGCTGGTGAGGTAGTCAGTGATCCAGGCCACCAAGCTGTGATCCACCTGCATCAGTCATCTAAGAGTGTAAATGTAAAATGTTACCTCCTAACACTGACACTAAAACATTTCATTTGCTGATACTGAGCATAAATGACTGCCTATCCAGGCAGCGCACACAGACCTTCTGCTGAGTGCTGCTTTAGTTCCAGGTTTCACAAAAAAGCTTTAATGAGATTACATTGACAAATTCAGTACAGCCTTCTGGGTGCATACATGAATCAGCGCTACATCTGATTTCTTTGTGTACTTGGTTTAAGGGATTGCTTAATTTGCTCAATACTCAGTTGGGGGATTTGGGATGGTTTCTCTATTGATTTATTTGTTTGTTTTTGTGAGCCACAGCTAAAGCAGGATAAGTCCTAAAACAGTTCCTCTGACGTAGGTGGCGCTCTGTAAGTCCAGGGTGCATCACATCGAAGTTGGTAGCTCTGCAGAGCTGTATGTTTTTTGAATCCCTCTGAATCCTGTGGAGTGGGATGATTGGTCACTGTGACTTTTTCCTTTCTGTTGTAAATTGAATCTCTACATTTAGAATCAATACTGCTGTTTCCAAGCCTGTATATTATAAGTAGCAGAAGTTGTAAACGAGAACTTGGAAAATAAGCTAAACATAGCCCAAAGAACTCTGTTAATTATTGCATTCTGAAAGTTCAAAATGCTTTTACATTTCATCCTAATCTGCAGTACGACAATTTTATCCAAATGCAAACACATTGATCAGAAATGTCAAGCAAACGCAACAAGAATGGGCTCAGACGATTGCTGCCATCAGCGCAGGAACTCCTTTATTAATACATTCGACCTTCTGCTGTTATCAGTCTTCACACACAGATTTTACCACTGTTGGAAATAAACAGTCTCTTGTTAGTCTTTTGATTATTTCCTACATTGAGTATTACATTAAAGAGTGTTATGATTTATATGTTAGTATTATAGTAAGTCATTATAGTGTTGTGTTAATGGCAGGATTCACAAAGCACATGAATACCTGATTTGATGAGAGATAAGTAAAGGATGGACGAGATAAATACATGCAGTTCTATCATTTAACGTATACATCATGCAGCAATGGTTTTCTGGGAGATGGAGATGTAGACATTTTGTGCTGCAAAGCTCCTGCCTGTAATCTGCATCTGATCTGCTGTTTCTGAAGATGTGACACTTGTCTTATCACAAAAGCAAGAGCAAACAGTGGGCTTCATAAATGAGGCGATGCTTCATCCATCAATATTATTGACGTATTTTTGTACTCTCGAATTCAGGCAATTTAGTCCAACAAATACCGTCAGTAAACCTGTGGGAAACAGTCTTTATTGACAGCTGAGAAAATTAGACAAACACATCCTGTAAAGACCAGATCCATAAAGTACATTTATTACATGAAAACGCCAGCAGCTACAGTCACCCACTTGAGGGCACAGAACCTTTAATGACAAGTATAGTCTGTATGCTTATCATTTAATTAAAGGTGTACTTAATTATCCACTGTATATCCAATTTGGAAACATGTATTGATTGCTTTCATACAAAATCTCTGCCATTTATTGACATTGTAAACAACATCCAAATGGAGGTGGTAAGAAGATGGTCTGTCTCTGCTTTTCTAGGATGTATGCAGCACTCTGTGGTGCACTGTGGGAACGACCTGCCACTCAAAGCTGGACGGCGCTGTCGATGGGACCAGTTGTGGCGAGGACAAGGTCAGTCCTCCAATATATGAGCATGAAGGGAGTGAGACATGGGGAGTGTGGTGAGAATGATATCAGGGTTAAACCTCTATTGGAAGGGCCTTAATCATGGGATAAAAATATAGGGCAAAAGACTGCATCATTGTTATTATTGACCATATGACGATTAAAATGGAGCAGGTTTGCAGAATGAACTGAATGCTTTATCTCCACAACCTAACATGACACGCATTGAGCAAATAAGGTTGCTGTTGTTCCCTGTAGAAAACTGTTCGGAAGAAGTTGTACATTAAGTGAACTGTATCCTGACCTGATGTCTTGTTATTAGTTTAGTAAATTGCAGACTAAAAGCACAGATCACATTTGTTAAATAACTGGCATCCTCTTACAATTCATGCTTTATCTAAAAGGAAAGGCTTAACGTCATGGGAGTCTTTCGTTTTTGCAGTATTTATTTTTTCTTAATGCATGTGTATCCTAAAAGTTTTACCTCATTAAACCTTGTTTCAGATGAGTTTGTGTCTCCACTATAAGACACTGAAGGAAACACTTTTTTGTTTAAGTACTGTGATTAAATTAAAATTGTCCTGCGTTGCAATGTAAAAGTAATGCAAATAAATTAATAGAAGCTAAGACAATAAAATCATCCTGATAAAATTCAAAGAGTGTCTTCCTAGCTGTTATGAAAACAGATAATGTTTTAAAATGATGAACATGCAAACCTTAAATTCAATGTGTCTCAGTCATACAGTATAAGACAACACTACAATCAATGTCCTCTTAATTATGGACAATGGGGTTTACAGTGTGAGTTCATCTATTAAATTATGTCGTTTTCTGTAGTGGTGTTTCAGTGGAGAGTGTGTGACAGTTGGACATGAGCCTGAGAGGGTTGATGGTGGCTGGGCATTGTGGAGCAAGTGGTCGGCCTGTTCGAGGACATGTGGGGCTGGTGTCCAGAACGCAAAGAGAGACTGTGATAACCCAATGTAAGTCACCCTTTTCTGTCCTAAATACTTATGCATTTGTTCTTCTTTGAATATTTATATGCCCCCGCGCCGGCTACAGTTGTGGACGGAGGCATGATGTTACCGGGTTACCTGTCCCATTCTTGTGAGCACAATATCTCAGAAATCGTACAAGAAATGTCTTCAAATTGGGCATTAAATGTGTACTTGGACTTTGGAATCAACTGATTAGATGGTTATGGTCAATAGTCAAGGTCAATGTGAACTTAAAATACACATCTTTGTCGGTAACTCAAGAATTCCTATGTTGATTTTAAAAATTTCTCACAGATGTCTAATGAATTTATGCAGTGCGGACATTTTGGATAGAGATGAATGTAAACTGCAACATGACTATCTGGTGCAGGCATAACACTGCAAGGTGTTAACTGCAGTTTTACTATTAAAATAATATTGTAGTCCTTTAAATAAGAATAAAAGAAAATCCTTTAACATCTAAAACACATGACATGCCCATGGGTAAAAGGCTTCTAAACCCTACTTCAAAGACACATTTTTAGACTAAAGTGTAGTCCCCTATTTGGAGAAGAGATGAGGTTATTTTAGGCAATACTTGGACGGATAATGAGTGGCATTTGGAAGATGAAAGGAACATCCGTTTGTTCCTTAATTCACACATTTCATCTCTTTCGAGATAGCAATTGGAGACAGCAAAAGCTATTATGTAATCTAAAGACTGCAGCTCAGACAACGAGAATGATGTTATAGGAAAATAAATGTTTGCAACATAAAAATGTCTTATGGACTGGATTGGTTTCTATATTGAAATGCATATCTATCTACTCTGAACTGCTCCCTTTTCCACCATATCACAAAGTTTTGGCAATAAAAGTCAATGAGTAACTCTGAAATTACATCTTTGACTAACAGTCCTAAGTATAGAGGGAACTATTGTCTGGGAGAAAGACAGAGGTACAGGATCTGCAACACCACACCATGTCCTCATGACCTGCCCACCTTCAGAGACCTCCAGTGCAGTCACTACAACACATTGCCATACAAGGGCAGGTTCTACAAGTGGGAAGCAGTCATCAACAGAGGTGTGCAAAATAAACAGTGGCAGTGTTTCCAGCTAAGTTAAAAGGCTTGATTGTGATTGTATAACATTCATCACAACTTTTTCTCTCCTTGTCTCTTTCAGCCAGCCCTTGTGAACTGCACTGTCGTCCACTGAACGAGCACTTTTCTGACAAGATGCAGGATGCCGTTGCTGACGGGACTCCGTGTTACCAAGGAAACAAAAGCAGAGATGTGTGCGTCAATGGCATCTGTAAGGTATTGAGAGTCTTTTTCACATACTCTCAAACAGATAAATATGATTCCTCGTCTCATCTTCCCTGTTTTTGCTCTCGATTTTAAGGCATCATTGAGTAATCCATTGTGCATTTATGTCTCTTTTCAATGCATTGCTGATTTAACAGCCATGCCGTATGTGACTGACGCTAGCTCATTTTTTTTTCTCAGCAGGCAAGTGTTGTACATTTGACATTCTGCATGAAAATGGGTTAGTTGATAGAAAGATACGCTGCCTGTTATCTCTCTGCTCTTGCCTATCGGCCTGGGCCAAAATGCCAGTCACTGACACAGACATTGTTTGGATACTGAGTGGACAGCAATCACAGACTGTGTGGCTCTGATCTCATGACATTTTGTGACATTTTTGACAGGAAGCCATATGTTTTCCGCCTTACCTGGACACCAATTTGTGTTTTAAAGGGTCACTGAAACAATGAAGGGCAAAGCACTATTTCTCGCTTGATCATCCTTGAAAAAAGTCTTCATTTATTTAATTTTGAGAGTGTAGCATGTTCTCACCCTATATTTTGAATGATGCTCCTCTGAGTCTAACCTTTTGTTTACATATTGTGCCATTTTACTGCACCTTGTGCCAGCAGCAGCTCAGTTAGGTGCTGTGACATTAATAAATAAACTAGCACAGAACAATATTAAGGATTACTGGGATTTTCAGAACTTGAGGTAAGGTGATGAAAGGTTGTCTTCTGTCTTGATTGTATGGCTTTTGCAAAGTAATGTGCACTTAAACAGATCTTATCAAGTCTTTTTGTGGATGAAAGATTGGAAAACTGGCACCCATATTCCGCACATATTCCGCACCCAAATTGCAGCATAATGCCTAATGTTGCCTTTGTAGTGTAAACACTGTTAAGTTTATTGTAGATAATGATTTGTTGAGTTTATTTTTAGTTTATTTTGCTGTTTGTGTGTTGCAGAATTTAGGCTGTGACTATGTTATTGAATCCAGAGCTGTAGAGGATCGCTGTGGGGTGTGTCATGGCAACGGCTCCACCTGTACCACTGTGAGGAGAACATTTGAGGAAACTGAAGGACTTGGTATGTTAACACGTTATTTTGGTTAAGCAATATTTGTGGAAGATATGCTGACATGGATGAACATTTAAATCAAAACCTCAAAAAACAATTTTTTTTAGGATACCTTGTGTTTCAATTTCACTAACTGAAACTGTAATGTCCCTTAGGTTATGTGGACATTGGACTGATCCCAGAGGGAGCTCGGGATATCAGCATTGAGGAGATGGCTGAAGCTGGGAACTTCTTGGCACTACGAAGCGACTCCCCCAACAAGTATTTTCTGAATGGCGGCTGGACGATCCAGTGGAATGGAGAGTACAAGGCAGCCGGCACTGTTTTCACTTACCAGAGGACGGGACAACTGGAGAACCTGACGTCTCCCGGGCCCACCATGGAACCACTGTGGATTCAGGTAGGAAAGAAATCAAGAGCAATGTCAGAATAGCATTGTGAAAGCACATGGGGTGACAAAACAGACTAGACTGGTGAAAACAAGTATTAAATAAAGTTAATTAACATGAAAAGTAACTCAAACTGATATATTGTGAGCTAAAATGTAATTTTTCGCTGTAATGTTCAATGTTTCAGCAAGATTGCATGAACTCTTCCAGAAATAAAATAACTGCTGTAAAAGATGTTTAATTTTTGCTTCTTTTTTTTGTGACTTCCCACCTCCATTAAGTCCCTTCTCTTAAGGTCATAAGCTGTCAAGTCCAACATTGACAACTTGTCAAACACAAGGCTTACGAATATACTAATTTTGAGTGCATTAGTGGTAGTTAATGTCCTTCATGTACTTGACCAATCTTTATTATCTACAGAGTACATTTAACATGACCGTTAGGAAACAGAAACTGTTGGGCTGCTGAAAGCCTACATGAGACTCATCCTTTTTAATTCCGCATGTCACTTTCAAAACATCTTTTCAAGAACTTCAGGACTCTGTTTTGTCCTGTGATTCCAAAAGGTTGTCTCAAATGAATCTGTCCTTTTTCAAGCCTTTATTCAGGGTTCTTTGTATGTGATGAAATAAACAGGGAACGTGCAAAAGGTCCTGGGAATGTTTTGTATGATTCTAGTTGTGGTCCAGAATTACTTATTGGTATCTGATTTATTTGATCATTGTTGTGTGTTGCAGCTTCTCTTTCAGGAGACGAACCCTGGGGTGCGGTACGAGTACACAATCAGTCGCAATATATCTGAGGACAACAACATCCCTGCATCAGTTTTCTTCTGGAAATATGGGTCGTGGACTGAATGCAGTGTTACCTGTGGAATAGGTAAAAGCCATTACATACACCGATGGTTGATAGATGGGAGAAATTGAAGAGATGCCTGCAAGGCTGTTACATCTTTTCCTTCTAATTTTGAATGCACAATCCTCAGAAACACACTTAAAGAGAAGTCCTAAAAATGGATCTGTGTCCTGAGTTGATATTCGTTGATACATGGGAGCCCCTTATTTATGGCAATTCAAACATAAACAAAAGCATGAGTGAGATATATTTTACAATACATGTTTTTCTTTGCTTGGTTTTTTTGTGCCGTGGGAGGAGAAGTGCATCAAGAAAGAGTTTCACCAACATGAGATCACAAGTCGAAAAAACGTTTAAAATGATCCAATACCCAACACATGTCCTCTATGACTGCTTTAAGCTCTTTTTTACCGATGTTATTAGAATGATTAGACCTTACTTCAAAATGGCCAGGTACCTTGTGCGAAAAGGATGAATGCCTATTCATTTGGACATTTTATTTGTATTCTCTATGTGCCTTGTGCTGTTGGATATTGTTGGCTATGGACTGGCCACTGCTGTCTTTTTTGTATGTTTTTCTTACATATTTCTAATATGTAGGCACATTTATTGCACACTTGATGTACAATTTCTGCTGTGAATAATGTATTTTAAAATCAATTGACAATCAGGAAGTGCAGCTTGCATGTGTGAGGGAAAGTCGTCAAAATGTTATTACTACTAGGCAGGTCAAACCCTTGACCTGTGTTATTGTAGCTGAGTTGGATAATACTCAACAGAAATCCATGTAACAACTCTGCCTTTAGGGTCTATTGACATATATAAATACAAAGAAGAAATACAATTCAGCTGACCATGGAAAACAATTGGTGACTTCTTGACCTTGCTTTTTTGTGAACAGCTTTAGAAACAAATGTAGAAGAGGTGTCTACTTGACCTTAAACGGCTTTATATGGAACTCAAAAATGTGCTTCTTTGTCATTAGTTATGTTTAATACAGTTCATCAGGTTTCACAGACAAATATAATCTGAAATTCCCCTCCTGCTCCTCGCCTCTTTCCCCCACCTTTAACCGTTTTGTTATTTCTCCATTTCTTTGACTTTCGTCACAGGATGCAGGATCGATTAACAAGGTTATGCTTTGTTGTCATTTGTATTCAAACAGTTGTTCAAGTGTCTATCCTATTGTTAATGCAGAGAAATTAGCCTCTTTTTTCTTGCTTTGTGGCTTGACATTCGTTTTTCTTATGGCATCAAAAGTAAACACATACGTTTTTTTTTTTTTAACGAGATAAATCTGTTACAGCTTTATGAGACAAGTTCTTTCATGCACTGATTTGTGTAAAGCTGTCTCAACCCTTAATACACTACTAACCTAAATGGTGGGCACAACTTTATTTTAGAGCTGGCAGTGTTGCTGGTTTTGTGTTTATGTGTTCAAAAAGTGTTGGTCTTACAACATAAAAATGCATTGTTCTGAAATCAGTTATGTCATATGCTAACTTTTTAAATCAAGAATCTACCAGGTCAGACAAAAGGCTATTGAAGCTGGGAGGCTTTTTTGTGTTTGTGTATGTGCTGAGTCACAAATGCTCTCTCTCCTCTCACTCGTTTTCCAGGTGTTCAGAGGCAGATCATTCACTGCGTGGAAAAGACAACAGGGATAGTAGAGGAACACTTCTGTGAACCTTTAACCCGGCTTGACAATAACCAAACCAGCTGTCACAAGGATCCATGTCCAGCTATGTGAGTTTACCCTCCAGACAACTCTACAAAAGCAGTATTCACAGACAGACCCTATCTTTAAAGGCTTTGTGGTGTTCATATTACAAAGTAATCCAAACAACGAGTCACAGATTTGAAGTGAAAACATTATAAAATAGGATGTAATACTTGTCAGAGGGTCAGGAAAAAGAAACTTGATCTCTTTATAATTGATACCTTGTTAAAAAAAGAGTTCATGCTAGAGCAGTTATATTAAGAACGTTTTTATATTTGCTGTGTTTCAACTTCACATGACTAGTTTAGTTCTGGCCTGTCCGCAAATAGCATCTTCCTAGCTCCAAATGTCAGATACAATTATGGCCAGTTGTCATTCTGCTACTTAAACTCTATCTTTATGTAGCTTACAGTTATCACAATGTAAAAGTTTAGTCTTTGAAAGTGGTTTGCCATTGCAGATCTACATCTTTTTATACCTAAAGAGGCAAATGAATTAGTTGGCATTAGTTAGCAAAAACCCATTTAATAAAAAATAACTATAATAATAAGATTGAATTAGATCAGAACATTGTAGCCTCTTAAAGTGCACATTACTCAGACAACACAGGAGTGCATTGGAAAGCAAAAAATAGCTTTTGTCGGTGCTTCCTGTTAATCAAAACTGTTTGTGTCCTTGAGTCATGACTTCTGGTGTTTTTGTTACCTGCTCTTAGAAGCATTTTTTAAGGAACTTCCAAAATGAGTTCTTAAGGAAAGGGGCAATATAGGGAGGATACAAATATTTCTCTCCCTCAATCTCCCTTCAAAGTGTTTGAAAACAGATTATGGTTATTTCAGAGATGACATGAGGGATGACATGAGGTGTAATAGCTGGTTGAACACATCTGGTAGGTTGCTTCACTGTGATTTACCACCGTTTTTAACCTATGCACTTTATTTTTATCCGCAGCTTGTTTACTCTCAATTTACTCTCAGTAGGACATCAGCACCCAGTTCCACAAAAAACAGATTTCTGTGGATAAGGAAAGTTATTTTCATGATGTTGGCTGTCAACATTGTTTTATATTATTGACAAATGACATTGTTTTAAGTATTTGTTGTCTTTATGTGCATAGCTCCTGAAACAGGTTGAGGACAAGTGCAATAACTAAACAATATATTGATTATTTTTACTTTCATCATCGGTTGGGATCTGCCCTCCCCACCCACACCTGACCTGCTAGAAATCAGTCATTTCATTGATTATTATTTTGTAGTTTTTTGTGTTGTGTAGTGGCTAACGAAAAATTAAACCAAATGTGAAATTTCACAACTAAAGTAAAGCGAAAACTTGAGACATAACTATTCACCAGCAACTCTTTTATCATCCTTAACACAATGTGTTCATTTTGGGCTTGGGGTAGAAAATACATTTTAAAACTCACTGAATCTTTGGTGAGTCATCACATTTGCACAGCTGTCAAACATTTCAATTTGCCTCTACATGCTACTTGTGTCTCTGTGTGTAGATGGTGGATCGGTGAGTGGCAGAAATGCTCAGCCAGCTGTGGGAGCTCGGGCCTGACTAGAAGGACAGTCCTCTGCATTCAGGCAGTAAGTGCTGAGGAGCAGAAAGCACTGCAGCCCAGTGAATGTCAACACATACCTGCACCTGAGTCACTCTCCTCCTGCAACACACACATCCCCTGCCCTGCAGACTGGGCCTCCAGCAGCTGGTCGAAGGTGGGTCTGGGTTTGATTATGAGGTTTTTGCAATTGTGTTTGAAAAGGGAATGAAACTAGAAATTATTCTTCATGTGGCAAGAAATTCTTACAGCCTGTGAAAATGTCTTTCTGTGAAGGATGGACTTAAGTTATGAAGTAATCATAGAGAAAGCCTTTCAAGCTCTTATCTTCTAATTCTTGTGAAACTAGTTTTGATTTCGACTGCGTGTGTGACCAGACATTCATACATCTTAAGGTCCTTCAAAATACAAAAGCTAAAGACGAGAATGGCATACGCAAACAGCCACATGCTGATTGCTCAGAGGCAGAATATTGAATTGCTTCAGAATTGCTTTAAGATCCAGGACGAGGGCAGCAACTATACATGTTCTTTGAACTTTTGTCCCCCTTCTTTCACACATAATCACAACTTCTTAGAAATGTTTGGAAATAAATGAAAAGCATTAAAATGCTTCTTAAATTCGAAGCCCAAATGGAGGGGTATTCAGTTGGTTACAATCTGCAAAACTGGGCTTTAATGTTTTGCTACAATTCTGGTTGTATGACAGTTGTGAAGTACAGGGTAGTCCATAATCTGGGGTTACTAAAATGATCATTATTATGATTCTGATTGACAACTAAACTAAAGCTTTTCATCCATGCAGTGTTCGCTGACCTGTGGAAGCGGAGTACACCGGCGTAATGTAACCTGCTCTAGAAACACCGGAATTGACTGTGACCCTCAGAAGAAGCCATTAGCTGTCACTACTTGCTACATCCAGGATTGTGCACAGCTGGTGGATAACTTTGGAGGTGTCGAGTTGTCCGGAAGTGGCTGGTCGAGCAAAGAAGTGCTTAATGAAATTAACTCTATTCCTGAGGTCAAACCTCCTTCCAAATACAGTACCACCAGAGCCCAGCCAAGAACTAACAACAATAATCTGAACAACATTGTAGAGGGAGACTTCCACTACCACAATAATATTGAAAATATCAATCATTCTCCAGAAAACAGTGTTCAAGTGGACGATTTTTACTATGACTACAATTTCATCAACTTCCATGAAGACTTATCGGATGACTTTGAGGGCGATGGAAAAGATTCAGGGGACAGAGTTGCTCCTCCACAGGGGGCCAAGCCAACCAGCAGCATAAAAGAAAATGCATACATAGAAACTACAAAAGCTCCTTCAGCCATTTCCACAGTCTCAAAGGCCACTGCCATCATTTTGAGAACTGAAGAACCACAGAACATAAACCAGGACGAAACAAAGGACAACAATGATTCATCAACAAAGGAGTCCGTGCAAACAAATTCTGAACATTTGGACGACTTCCTATCTGAGGATTATCTACTGCCTGTATCTACCACTCGCTCGCCTCCATTGTCTACAACAGGGCATTCAAAAACACTTAAAGAGACACATGATGAGGATGTGAGGTGGCCTGAAAAAATAAACTCAATGCCTGATCTGGTTTTCACTACCGAGGAGCCCACACAGGATTCCAAGTGGGAACAATATGTGGAGGAGTCGGGAAAAAACGATGACATTTTCAATGAGGAGGAAAATCAAACTCAGGAGGTCACAGTGACTGCAAAGTATGCTGACAACGCTCGCGGCCATAAACCCACTATCAAGACTGATTTGAAAACAGTGGGGGCTCAGGAGACGGAGGAACATGATGAATATAATTACAGCTACGAGGAAAAAAGTATGTTAAGTCCAGACATCTCTGCAGGAGAGGAAGACAGTCCAGATTTTATATTCTCTCCTACACCAGAAACAATAAATCAGGTTAAGTTGAGTGAAACACAACTGGACGAAAGTCCTTCAGAAATACCCCAAACCACCAGCCAAACATTAATATTGCAAACTGCCTTCACATTGGAGGATTTGGACTTGGATCAGACTCATTTTAATACATTGTATGCCACTAGTGAGGGTAATTCATTGGATTCTCACATTGACCTCAGTACAACCTCACTTCCTGCCTCGGAGACATCCACCCCGCTTCCCATTCCTTTTCTGCAAACGTCAGGTAACAGAGAGGCCTCTGAAGACTACACGTCGTTAACTGGAACAGAAATCATATCTCCTACAAACCTGGATGGAGCCACTCCGCCTTCTCCAGCTGATTTCCTGCCAGCTACAGCCGAACAAATACAGACAAAGCCCGCCTTCACAGAGAGAACTGGACAAGATCCCAAATCCCAAACTTCTACGTTTGATGAAGCTGATTTTGATTACAATGAAATAATCGTGCCCCAGATGATTGGTAGCAGCAGTGACACTGATCCAGACTCTTCATACCAGCTAACAACAACCCCAGCAACCCCTCCTCAACATAACACAATGCCAGAGCAGCACATGGAAACACCTACACCTGCTGTGCCCATTTTGCCAACACATCCACCTATTCTGTGGCCGCTTCCAGAGCCAACATCTGCCCCAACTTCAGCCTCCACAGTGACAACCGCTGCCTACTGGGTCACCGGAAACTGGAGTGCTGTGAGTCTGCGTAGGCATATTCTGGTGTTGTACTTAAACTGTGGGATGAAACACAGCTGTGTCATTATTTTTGTCTGTGTCTGCTTTTATCATGCAGACACATCATCTAGTTTTGGCCCCTATACACATTTAAAATCTTTGGAGACCCCATTTGACCTAAAGTTTATGCAGCTGATGTCAATTTACATAATGAATTTATGGCACTTTTGATAAACAATTACCTCTGTTCTCAAGTGATTCTAACAGAAGAACATTTTATTTGCATATTCCTTGGTTGTTTTCACGCTGAATTTAAAGTTTCACATGATTTGCATTGTTAAAGTATCAGTGAGGTTTCTTGTGCTGGAGCTTTTCTTGCACCCAATCCTGAGATAGTAACATGTAAGTAGTGTTCTCATGTGTTACTACATTTGTGGGCAGTGCTCCACCAGCTGTGGTCTGGGTGCCATCTGGAGGACTTTGGCTTGCAGCACTGGCTCGGACTCTGACTGCGATCCTGCCAAGAGGCCTGCGCCAGCCCAGCGGTGTTACCTGCGCCCCTGCTCCACATGGAAAGTGGAGGAATGGAGTGAGGTTAGACAACTTTTTGAAGTTTTAGAGCTTTTTTTATACATATTTTAACCCTGAATTTTCTTTATAAGAACAGCAAGAGGTATTTAATAAAAGTGCTGTCTGCAGGGATAGAAATGTTGGACATTCTAAATCTTCAGGTCAGGGCTAAGCTATCTCAACAACTATCAAATGGATTGCCATAAAACTGGTACACACATTCATGGTTCACAGGGAATAAAGGTTATCTAGCGTCACCAGATTGACATTTGTAGTTTCAATTGAATTGACTTGACTAATGGATGTATAGGCATAACCTTTTGAACAAACATTCGTGTCTCCTTTGAGATACAGTAGGTTATAAAAACTTAAATTATACTTGAGCTTCCTCTCCAGTGTCATAACCAAGTCAACTTTACTTTATATCCTTTCCAAAATATGTGTCATGTATCAGACGCTTGCATGGCTGTAGACTCTTGGTAAATATTCCAATAAACACTGATGATGAATGATGATGATCCCAAAATACGAGAAAGATAAAGTCTCTTGGACAAATGAGGTGCTCAGACACAGAGAAGGGTTTACCTAAAAAGGTTTTCTTGATAGGATATACTAGTTATGAATATTTAATGTGTTCGTCATTCAGGTCAAAGGTGATCTTGTGTAATAAGTCAAAGGATAATAAGACAATGACACTGCTGTTTTTTCTTGAATGGAACCATTGATCACTTTAGCCGAGTTCATATCAGTCAAGCTTTTTGTATGAGTGATGAAACCCATTAGAACCAGTTGCCTTAGACCCACTACCACTGAACACTTAAAAGCTCCAGCTGTTCATGCTGTTTGAATAATCATCAGTCCATTTCTTCCCTCAGTGTTCCAAGAATTGTGAAGGCGGCATTAAATCACGAGAGGTCCAGTGTTTTGACCTGCGGGATCAAAGACCTCTCCGACCTTTCCACTGCCGGGCCATGTCCTCCAGGCCACAAACTCAAATGACCTGTAACCCTCAGCCATGTCTCGACTGGTACACCTCGTCCTGGGGTCAGGTGATTAATATTGAGAAAAATAATGATAGAAATGTAGGAAACATGGCGTGATGTATGTTCTGTTGTCTGCTAGACGTGATTAATTATTCTCAAGCTTGTCCCCATGTATTTTCAAATTAAGGTTGAGGCAAGATTGTCAAAATACTTCAAAACTGCATCAAAACATAAGATGCTACTGTAGGTTGCCTATTATTCATTTCAGATCAGAATGAAATATATTTTCCAAGACCTGTTCAAAGGTTGTTTGAGACGGGTAATCATTTACTGAAAAGCATTTGAGTATGTATTGGGTCTGTGGTCTCCTGGGTCCATTCTTTCAAGGCAGGTAGTGTAGGTTGTAAATTGTATTATCCCTGAGCAAACTGAGCCACCTTGCATTCACACGCTCAATAATAATTAAAAAAAAGGATATTCAAGACAGTCCACTGAATAACATACCATAGTTGTCCCTTAGAAGTGAAACAAGAAATGGAGGATTTTTCTAAGTATTTCAACCCACCAAAAAGTGGGCTTTCAACCTTGCAATAATTATGTAATAATAAAGAAAGAATGACAAAGAGGAAAAGTGAAGTGAGAGGGTTACTGCAGATCCTTTAAATGCCTTAAAAGCTAACTGACCTTCAAAATAAAGCCTTCCTTGGTATTAAAAGCAACCTTTTACAAGTTGTAATACCGTTAAGAAATGAGAAGTAGGATTTTATGACTCGCTTTGTTCTAATGTTGTGTTGTTTTGTAAAAATTACTCCTGTAGTCAATAAATTACATTTACAATTGGTCTTACATTTATTTTGGGTGGCATTACGGAAAGTTTAAAAAAGTCCTCAATCTAACTTGCCTTTATTTGAACCCTGAACAAGCATCAGGACTGTGTGACTAGATGTTAATGCTGAAATGAGAGGACCAAAATCAAATGTCTTTGGCTGAAGTTCAGAAACTGTGTGTGTTTTTCAGTGTTCTGAGGTTTGTGGCGGAGGCGAGCAACAGCGTATGGTCACCTGTCCAGAAGAGGATCAATGTGATGTGGAACTCCAGCCCAGCAACATCCAATCATGTAACAGCCAGCCTTGCGCTCAGTGGCTTACTGGATCATGGGGACAGGTACACGCACGCACATGCAAACCGACGAAGAGAGAATAACTCAGTATGATGTATGATTCATGGACCAATTACATGAAGAAATGTAACATGTAGAAAATGATAAATGATGCTCTTATCATGTCTATCTCACTATTCGTATTTTAAACCTTGTATCCTATTCAGGGTCGCAAGATAATGCATACAGTGTTTTAATGTAAAGAATGTAATTTAACAAGGGGAGATCAACACAGGGTCATTTTGCGTAAACCCTGTTTTTGGCTCAGAGATCTAACTTTTATGTGAAGAAAAATGTTTGATTATGGAGGAATTATAATGAATTTGAAAATAGCCTTAGACCTCTGAGGCCTCACTATGCTTTGGTTGGGAGGATAATAAGAAAAAAGATAAAAAGACTGGTCAAAGGATTAGGCGGTGACATTATTATTAACAACTATTTGAGATCTAGAATAGCCATAGAAACCACGTGGTGTAAACTGATTGGCTAAAATAAACCTGTGAATCAACAGAAAAAAATGGATCACCAAAAATCCTTTCATCATTTCCCTTTAGGTCCAGATTTTCTTTTGAAAGACTACACATCCTGTAGTATTCTTGCCTTTGTCACATTGAGTTAGAGGCAGCGGAATTTTAAAAATGTGCAAGAATGGTATATTACCTCACTGTGGGAAGCGTCTCTATCTCTGAAACCTGGAATTAATACTTATGATCCGTGTGGTATACGTGCTGTCAAACATCAGCATGCAGTCGTCTTATAATAACCTGATCCACACTGGGGATTATGACCATTACATGGATATCAGTTCCTCCCTGTCTCTCTTATGACTCCAGTCCACAAAGGGTCTTTCAATATAATCTTTTCAAATCCTGAACAATATTAGCCAGTGATGACAAAACTACCTTCCTAGAGCCTGAAAGTCTTAAAACAGCACACAGCCAACAAAATCATCTCCAAAGAATCTGTTATATATGATCATTTAACACATACAAACCCAACCAAATAGGATATCCCCAGTTTCCAGTTTTAACTGAAACCTAATAGTGTCTAACTCATTTCATAAAACAGTCTTGTTGCTAATCTTCATGAAGGACTGCAACTGCTCAGGGTGCCCAATAATGTTCCCTGATTACATGTTAAGATAAAAAAATCCCCTTTTTGGGACTAATAAAGGTATTCTGATTCTGTTTCTGATAAACTTTCTCTGTAGTGTTCGGCTTCTTGCGGTGGTGGAGTGCAGCGCCGACTCATCAAATGTGTGAACACAAAGGCAGAGACAGACGAAGAAGTGGATCAAGCCCAATGTGACCCTGAGCTGTGCCCGGCGAGCATCCAGAAGTGTAACTTACAGGAGTGCGGGAGCGGCCCCTCTGGTGAGTGAATCACCATGTGTGCTGATGTTAAAGGGATAGTCCAGATGTTGCTTTTTAGGAACTTATCCATAGTCAGTGTATAACAGTGTATAGAAGGTAAGTAACTTAAAGCTGGAGGTGGGAAGTAACAGTACATTTACTCAAGTACTGTACTTAAGTACAATTCTGAGAGACTTGTACTTTAATTAAGTATTTCTATTTATGTTACTTTGTAGGTTTCAAGGTTTTATTGGTCATATGCACAGCAGATACAACGTATATGTTAGCAATGAAAATCTTATATCCCATGCTCCTCCAACAACTCACCATACAGTACATGGTGCAAATAAGATAAATAAAATAGTGCAAAAAGACAGAAGAATATTTACAATAACAACAATAAAGATTTAAGGATGTGAAATATATACATATGTGGAATACATTGAAAGTATTTAAATACACTGTACAATAATTTAAATACTTTACACTGTTGAATGAGGAGGTATGGACAGATGCATATATTACGTATCACAGATGTATATGGCAGATAGGTATAATATATATATATATATATATATATATATATATATATATATCGATTATACACATCTGCCATACATATCTGTTTATATATATATATATATATATATATATATATGTATGTGTGTACTATAAACAGATGTGAGTAGACATTCACAGAGCTCAGGAGTTCAGCAGTCTTATAGCCTGTGGTATAAAACTGTCTCTGAGTCTGGTGGTCTTGGTCCGGATGCTGCAGATGGCAGCAGACAGAACAGATTGTTGCTGGGGTGATGGGGGTCCTTATCCTACCGGCCTTCTTCCTACACCGCTGGGTGTAGAGATCCTCCATGGATGGCAGCTCTGTCCTGGTGATGTGCTGAGCAGTTTTCCCCACCCTCTGTAGAGTCTTACGGTTGAGGGCGGTGCAACTGCCATACCAGGCGGTGATGCAGCCAGTCAGGATACTCTCGATGGTGCACCTGTAGAAGTTGCAGAGTATCCTGGAGTCCATGTTGAACTTCCGCAGCCTGCGGAGGAAGAAGAGCCGCTGTCGAGCCGTCTTGGATATGACCCTGGTGTGATGTGTCCACGTCAGGTCCTCACTGATGTTAACCCCGAGGAACCTGAAGCTGCTGACTCTCTCCACAGGAGTCCCGTCGATGGTGATGGGTGTGTGTGCCTCTCTCTGCCTCTTCCTGTAGTCCACAATCAGCTCCTTTGTTTTGCTGACGTTGAAATGGAGGTTGTTGTCCTGGCACCAAGATGTCAGGGCTCTGACCTCCTCTCTGTACGCCGTCTCGTCACCGTCTGTGATCAGGCCGATGACGGTCGTGTCGTCAGCAAACTTGATGATGGTGTTGGAGCTGTGTGTGGCCACACAGTCGTGCATGAACAGGGAGTAGAGGAGAGGGCTGAGCACACAACCCTGAGGGGCTCCGGTGATGAGGGTCAAGGTGGAGGATGTGATGTTCCCCATCCGCACTGCCTGGGATCTGCCCGTCAGGAAGCTCAGGATCCAGTCACAGAGGGCGCTGTTGAGCCTAAGGTCCCTGAGCTTAATGATGAGCTTGGAGGGCACAATGGTGTTGAATGCTGAACTGTAGTCAATGAACAGCATTCTCACATAAGTTTTCTTCCGGTCCAGGTGGGAGAGGGCAGTGTGGAGGGTGAGGGAGATGGCTTCTACACCTGGAGTTAATTTCACAATGTACCCTGCAGTATACAAAGTAATTAAGCTAGCTGCACTTTTACCAGCTTTAATAACGCTTAAATGCATCAGTAATTATAATCAAAACATATCATATATATTATTCTGAGGTGGACCAATCTGCAGAATGACTACTTTTACTTTTGGTACTTTAAGTATATTCTGATGCTAATACTTTTCTACTTTTACTCGAGTAACATTTTGATTGCAGGACTTTTACTTGTAACGAAGTATTCCTACACTCTGGTACTTTTACTTTTACTCAAGTACAAGTTCTGAGTACTTCTTCCACCTCTGCTTACACCTGTGGACGGGGCAGCAGCGAAACATATTTTACCATTTTGGCCAAAAATCCATAACTGTATGCTAAATTGAGAACGTTTTAACTGCTTTTCCTTGTCGTGAAAAAGGTATACAGTCTGATGAGTAACTGAAGCTGCTACTGTGTGTACTCTTGCCAAACAGTGAAATATATTCTAAATACTGTTTATACTTTAGTACACTTGAACTAGTTAACTACAACTAGACTCTGTCTTTTTTGGTGATTGTTGAATGGGGGTGACACCCTGTTCTGTCAAACCTCCTGTGTATGGGTGTATTTAAATTGGGATCACTTTTAGGTGGTTCATCTAGAGTTTGTTTTTACATGCAAGGAGTTCTGCCCAAAACGTCTCTGCTTTGGAATGGACTTTATTGTACCTGGTGTTGTGCAGATCTTTCATTTCATTGTTTATTATTTCTAAACCACTGGAAATGGTCTTAGATCAGTGTTTGGATTGTCTTATTTCCTCGTGTCAGATCCATCAAATCCACTGACTGCAATATGAGTAAAAAACTAAAAAGACTGACCAACATGTCAAGTGAATGCTGCAGGGTTTTGATTACAGGCCATCTGAAAATGCAATTTACACAAGTGAAATTGTTTGGCTCTGCTGTAATAAGCTTGGGAAAATGTCAATCTGATTCTGGCAGTGGTCGGGTCGGTCATGTCAGTTTTGATTGGACTTCTTGTTCACGTCAATGGGAATATTGAGTGAAATGTCAAACTAAGGAATTACCAAGATAAATTAAGTATGTGATGCTGGAGAATGCCAAGCAAATGGACATGGGACGTACACAATACACAATGCTGAATCCACATTACAGACTCAATTTCTTATTGATTTCTTTTAAAATACTTATGTTCAGGGGAAGTGTTAAGAATAAAGAATATCTCTTGATCTTTGAAGAATTATATAAGGAAGATGCCCCTATTATGTATTTTGAATGTATTTATTTCAGGGGTAATAAGAGATTAAAATTCTTAATGACACAAGATTTTGCACTTTTTGCTAAACTTTAGATCAACAGCAGCATTGATGTCACTGGGGATCCACTAGCTCTTCCTCTTATGATGCCACTGCACAATGCCAGTGGAAAGGCTGACTTCAGTAGCATCAAAGATCTTCTTTGTGACCCAGGCGGTGTAAAAAAAAGAATTCCAATTTGGAGTAGAAGACATTTGTATTCAAAGCAACTATTCACAACAGGAAAAATTATCTGTCTTCTTTTTCCTGACTGGAAATTCCCATCCCTTGCTTTTCTTTCACTCTTTCCTACGATATATCAGAGTTTATACCTGGCTTTATTTGTCTTTAAGGACGATGACCAGAAACGACTCCCATGGAGCTTGTTATTTACTTTATGAGCCTCATTCAATTAAGAATAACTGACAATAATCTTCAAGATATAAACAACTTTGTTTCCCAGCTCTTTTTAAATGTGTGCCCATAATCTTTTAATTTCTGTGTGCCTCAGCAGTTCAATGGCATTTTCTGTTTCTTATCGACTGTGAAATCACTGCGTTTCTCAGAGGGAAGCCTGTTAGAGTCTGACTTTTAAAGGCATAGATGTATAGAAGCATTATGGAAACCTTTGAGGCTTATGATAATGTAGCGGCACACATCTGGCCCTGTTAGCGCTGTGTGTGGCCTTCTATCTCTACTAATAGTTTGTTTCCATGCTTTTCTACAAAAGGGAAATACAATGGTTACATTCATTCCTTTTTACTTTTTATTTCTGTGCAAAAAACATTTGGCCCATTCCCCATGGCATTACGAGACCAGACTATTTTATCCCTTCCAGTCTTGCATAAACAAAATATGTGGAAAAATTAAGATGATAAAATGACATATATCTATTTAATTTATTCTGACATGAAATGCTTGTGCATGAAATAAAAAATAATGTAAGCTTTTATGCCTCCATGCAGTTGATAGCAAAGATCAGAGGCATTTCTTCTCGGGTTGTCCATCTGTCCATCTCATTCTAGTAAATTAGATTCTTCAGAGTCATCTGGTGGGATTTTTCTTCAAATTTGGCTGAAGCAGCCACTTAAATTAAAAATATCAAATGATTACACTTTGATGGTGAAGTCCTGCCTCTCGCAGATCACATGCATTTTCCAACTCATTTTGACATCAACACACCTGGAGTTTGTTGATGCCAAATTATTTCACGGGGGGACCTTGCTTCAACCATGGCCGTCTTTTTTTTTTTATTCAACTATGCACCTGTATAGTTTTGTGACTACTTCTTAGCCCTCAGATGACAAAATCTATCTACTCAGACAGACTCAAAACGCCTTCTGTTGTAGTTTCCACAGCACTACGTGTCCCCAGGAACACACGCACACACACGCACACACAGACACACATACACACACACACATACACACAAACACACACACACACACACACACACACACACACACACACACACACACACACACACACACACACACACACACACACACAAACACACAGACTCACAAGGTTAAAAAAAAATACCGGCATCTAATGGTAATTATGAAAGGATAATATATTTTAGAAAGATACTTTGGACATTAACTTTCCCTTGACAAGATAATAGAATGTATTTTAGAGAATGGAAGGTTTTTGGTGCTCCTCAGTAGTAAAAACACATGATCACTGCCTGTGATCTGTGCCTCATGATAAAGCATTCACTCTGTTTTTCACCAAGTTCTTTGTAATATTAGGTGCCAGGGGACATAAAAAATAATAAGCTGACAGAAAGTATATCACTTACCACATTAACAAAGGTAACACGTGTTCTAACAGGTGTTAATAATGCCCACTGGTTTTACAAATGTAAGACACAGTTATCTCCACAAGTTCTGATCCATTAAAAAAAATGAAATGTACAAATGTTTCTTATAAAAGCTTTGAATCTGAATCTGAATCACACATGTTCTGGTTAATTTGTTCTCAGGTGAAGATCTGAATGTACTTAACACAGCGAAATAGCCTGATGGTTATCTGAATAGCTGAATTATCGCTGGTGTCAGTCTAAAGAGAATTTATTGTGCAGACATCAATCATAATAACTTTTTGCTTTGCTCATTTGATCAGCATCAACATTTTATTAAATATGACCTTATCCGTTATAACTAATTAGTTTTTTTTTCAATGAAAGCGTTTTTACTGCATGAAATATTAGTCAGCTTTCCAAAGTTGCACAATAATTGCTTACATGAATATTTATAACAAAACTTTGCTCTGTGCTAATTTCACATAGATTTAGTTATTTTATTTCTATTATAATGTGAAAATTAATTACCAATTTCAATAAGATGCAGTTCATGGGTTTTTGTGTTTTATTCTGTTTCTCTGTGTGGGCGACTTTTAAAACAATTAAAACAATTGCAACTTTGCCTTAAAGGTCCCCTATTACGCAAAATGCACTTTTTGATGTCTTTTATACATAAATATGTGTCCCCGGTGTACTCACAAAGTGTCCGAAAATAGAACCCTCTCTCTTTTCCTCCTTAACCACATCTCTGAAAACAGGGGTACAAACGAGCTGATCCAGATTTACTGCCGATATGATGTAAAAACCGAAATGTGGGCTAGCTTTACATTGAACTCCTGGCAATGTCCCGCCCACGTGACACGTCTCAACCTATCGTCCGCAATATACAGTCGGGAGCTGAATCCCCTCCGCAACACCTCTGTGTGTCTGTGTATTCAGCAGGATGTCTGCAGGAGGGACTTAGAGTTGTTGTTTTATGTAATACATATAATGTCTCTGTTCTAGTGGTAAACACTGAGAAGTGTTTCAGAAATAATGCTGAATGTGGTTGGGAACATAATATGGGGTTTAATCACGGCAGTGTTTATCTGAGTATCTCCGTTAGAAACTTCTCTCTTCAGACAGAGATCATGCATGACGCTCCAAAGGGGCGCGGCCAGCTCAGCTCAAATTTAAAGCGATGGTCACAGAATCAGCACTCCAGGAACAGGGCTGACATAGAGGGGTATGAGGCATGCTACATTGGCTGAACTGTTTGGTAATTTGAGTAAAACACTTCACAGACATGTTTTGTATAGATATTGCCATACAATATATTGTTCAAATATAGCATAATAAACTTCACAGGTGGAGTACAACGTGGTTGTTCTAACGGTGACAGCACTTTACGCAAAAATCAAATATCTTTTTGAAACTACCATGAAAATATTACTTTACTACGGCTGTATTCATGTTAATCAAAGGAACAGCCTTGATGAAATTCTGCCTATTCAATTTGCTTTAGACATAAAATGTAGGCTATATCTGAGTTATTCGTGAGTAATAACTCACAGAAATAAGTTGTGCCATCAATAGACAATGGCAAGCACTTGTGTTAGCTGGTGGGAAGTTTTTCAAAGTCTGTTCATTAATCTACTGTGGCTTTGATCATATTTCACTTTGGACAAAATCATCTACCAAATGAATAAGTGTGTTCGGCACACATTCAAATTAGTGTCTTTTTTCATGTATCAACCCTCTTCAGAGTATATGGGCAGATATTTTTTCAGGTCTATTCTAATGCTGCATTGAGCATAGGACAACCACGACTGAACGCAGACCAGAAACACCTCTCGAGCTATTTCAGACGAGACATGATGAAAATATAAAGTAATTGAAACAAAGGTCTTTTCTCCAGGTTATGCCTAACTGTAGGACCTAACTTTCTCAACTACACTTTTTGCATTTTTCTGCCTAATAATTCCTTATAATTGTAATGTCAGTATTCAAATTCTAAATTAGTTTTAAAGGTATTTCCCTATCGACAATGATCAGGCTTGTGAGATCTCACATGGGCAACATTTTCATCTGACATTAATACAAGTGTCTTCATGCTTTTGTCAGAGTCTCCAAGGCTGCTCCAAAGGGACTCTCATCAAATGTGGACTTGGAGCTGCAAACAGAAGCTGTGTCTTTCATCAGTTCAGTGTAAAACCAGTGCAGCGACACAAGGCAGGTCCAACACCACCTGTGCAGCTGTATGATTCCAAGATAGATTTCCATTTACCTGTGCTCGACAATACATCTTGGCCAGAGGTCATTAATATCCCACTAGGAAGTCGAGGAGGGTTTGAGGATATTGATGTGAGTCCATTATTGGCAGGGACTGGACACGTGCTCTGGGAGCATGGGATATGTTGACCAGAGAAAACTATAACACATTTAGCCATAAGTTGCATTTTCTAATTTTCTAATTCTAATCTAAAATTTTGATTAAGCTTTTTTCAGTAATATCTCTGTCACAAGTACTTTTACAAACTCTACTGCAGGGTTGTCACTGAACTCCCTGGTACTGAGCTCTGACATCCAAAGACATGTGCAAGTGAATCTACTGAGTCTCTGATGTCGTGTAAGTGTTTATTAATCTCGGTCCCTGATCTTGTCTGTAGATCTCCGGTCCAAGGTTAAGTTAGGTTTTGGTTGGGTCAGACAGTTAGTTTGTACCTGACCACCTGCAGTCTGAAGAAGCTTCAATAAACAAGGAGAATCTGCAAAGACGCATTTGAAATCTTCTGTACGGAGAGTATCTCTTACGTATTTGACACTAACAAGTGCATCCAGCTAAATTCTGTGCTGTGCTTTGCCATGATAACCATATTCGGTAATTGTAGATTTCAGGTAATGATACACCACAAAAGCCCCCAACCAACTACTGAGATAATATTCAATTATATTGATGCGGCAGTTTTTTTGAAAATGGCATGTTGCTGCCACAATGAGAAACAAAAAGAATGTTTCTCAGTTTCTCCCTGTTAGGATTTCATGTTACACGATTCAAGGTTACAAAACACATTTCTTGATATAACAACAACAATAGTTGTCACACATGAAATGACTCCCCATTTCAGGGCTCTATGGCACCAGGGCCTAAAGAAGTTCAGTAATATTCATTTGAACTTTGAAGAATTACTTAAATTAAATGTGACTGGGTACTAGTTAGGTACTAGTTGAGGCTTGGTCTCGGAAAGGTCTTGACCCCAACCCCTCTGACTTGTGTCTTAGACTCATATTGCACCAGACAAATTTTTACATTCTCATTACAGCTCGGCCTTGTGTACATAATTAACGTTGTCTTTTTAGTCCATCCTCAATGTGTTGCATTATGCATACAGTATATGTAAGATCCTCACAAATGATGTCATTGCAACTTAATACATAACGTGATACACTGTAGCCCATATGTTTTATGGAAAACGTTTTTTACTTTTAGGTAGAGGATGTTAGTGTAATGAATGACATCAATATAGCATAAGTATTCCAGGATTTATGTTGATTATGCCTGAATATTTCTGCAAGTTTAAACAGACTTGCACCCAAGGGAATGGCCTGTGAAAAACAGAAGGGAGGGAGAAAAAATGTCAAGTGAACATATGACCTGCATTCCGCCTGAAGGTCTCTGCATACAAAGATTACCACAGCACTAAGTTAGCGCTGGGAGCTAAAGAGATTTATTGTATAGTTTGGTGTGTGTGAGGTGGAAGAGATAAAAATAGGTCAATAAGGAATTATCACCTTATTTCTTAATTGGTTTTAAAATACATCCTAAACAATAGGGTATTTATCTATTTATGGAGGAGTTTAGATGCTTAAAAAACATCCAAATCTTAAATCAAGTAGTTCTTGAAAGGTACATTTACGGTTATTATGTCATGAACATACTCTGTACAGAAAATGTAGAACCTCTCAGACCATATCAACTTAAACAAAGCAAAAATAAAATTGTTATTTTTATAATACATTTAAAGATATATTTATTCAATGCCTGCGTCTTCTTCACACCACAAGATACAACACCGGTGGGGAAATATAAAATGTTTATCTTTAAACAGCATCATTGCAGCAGAAATCATACAAATATAATAACTTGCCAAGAATGTGCTGAGAATAGTATGCTGAAATGAATGAAGAATTGTTCAGTCAGTTTCAAACCATAAAAGTGCGTTTTGGTGGACTTACTCTATTTTTCATCTGCGAGTATCAGCCCACATGCTCCTGCAGGGCCACATATTTCATGTAATGGTACACCACTCACCCGTAGAGGATTTTGGAGGTGAGAGCAAGAGGCTAAGCCCTTATCCATCTGCTGTCCAGTGAACTGAACCAAAATACACAGATGGTGATAGAGCAGCAACATAACCACATCCCTCACTGGACATTATATCCAAGCCTGGCACTTTAAAACGGCTATACAAGTAAAAATGATAACTCAAATCTGCAGCTCCCTCTCCCCTTTATGGACCTAATAGCGAGTGTTAGCTCATTGTTCAACTGTCAATGTTACTGTTTTGGTAGACTGTCAGCGCTCTCATAGTGACGATAGCAACTGCTTTTAGAGGAAAAAAGTTAACTGTACGCTACATGCGCAGCAACAGACAGAAGACTGAGACCGTTTGTAACTACTTGGTGAACATAGTGGAACATTTAGCAGCTGATATTAACCTCAGAGGAAGGTTAAGAACAGAAATGAGCTTCGATGGGAAGGAAATTGAATATTACTTGCATTAACTCTGAATTAATGATAATGTTGCTCCACAACTAGAGGTGTAACTTTTTGCCAACTAAGTTGACTTTTTCAACTTAAAATGTAATAAGGAGTCAATGTTGAATTCCCAATTCTTTTTTTTTACTGTCCCCAAGTCGCCAGACAATCAGTTATCGCAGGTTTAGGAAAGTACTTATAGTCATAAGTGACAGAGCAAAAACAGGTTCCTGTTTACAGTTTAGCTGCTGTACTGTTATTGTATGTTTCAATTAACAAATTAACTTTTCTTGTCTTTTGTACCTAACATTGAAAACCTAGGGGTCATACATGATTTATGTACACTGCTATTATAGGGATGTCCTTTTTGCTCATGCAATGCTAAAGTTGTTTATGTCTATTCCAAATGCACTGCACTGTGGGCCATTTAAGAGCACTTGACTATATTTCTTATATAGCTAATGTGTTTCCTGGCCCACTCGTTTTATGATTTGAAACTTAGACCATAAGATGTTTCTTTATAAGAGTGAAGACACTTCAACTGACGATGCTGATGCATACAGTATAGTGGAAAGGCTGAGATGTGGCTCTTAGTGAACAAGTCAAGTCCTTGTTAATCAAACTAAGGGTTTGTCTTCCCAACAAGTGATTGAAAGCACATTAATGCAAAAGTTCCACTGCCTACTTTTGGGCATGTTGGTAAGCGGGTCAAAGATAGCAAAAGGGAGTGTATAGAAAACAGGAAATGCTGTGTATTGAGTTGCAGCTGTGGCCTTTGAACTCCAGTGATGTCATGGAGTTTCTCTGATCTGGATGACATTGGAAACTCTGCTCCTGGGCTTAGAAAATCGTTTTACACATGATCAGTGGGTTCATTGTGTACAGGCTGTGTTAAAGGAAGCCATGGTGCACCCATACATCTCATTGCATATCTTGGTACAGTATAACCCTTTTTAAAGTTACTCAATCCAATATTTTGTAGCTTATGCACAATTTTGAGACATTGCTGTCAAGCTAACGTCATTTCACTTTGTTGGTACTTGGTGTGTGAATAGGACTGTTTATTTAAACAGTATTGTGACAAAACTGTTTTGTTGATGATTTTCTATACAAAAAAATGTATGTCATTGTAAAAAATATTGCTGTTAAGTGAGAGACAAGATGCAACAGTTATTCCTGACTGCTAGGAAATTCCAGGGTTTCTTATATAATAAACTACAATGATTTGTGTCTGTTAAAGCAATCAGCCTTTGCCTCTGCCCGAACTGAGATTCCAGCTGGAAAGAGCAGCTTGTTTTTCCTGTTTCAGTTTTTCTACTTTGACAGTTACTCACTAAATTAATACCTGAATGACTTCTGATCCCTGCCCACTTATCTACTCTTGCATGAGAAGACTTGGAGGTGAATACAAGAACAATATGAGGCTCTGAAACAGTGAGTGTCTGAAGTGTGACAACTCAATTACAGCCCACGCTCAAATCTGCCGTCAGGACTGGTTCTACCATTTCATGCTTCTGCTGTACCTGCTGCAGTTGGACCTTGTAGGAGATAGTAAGAGTCTGTGCTCTGGTGGATAAATACAAACCTGTGGATAGAATGGTACAAATGACTATTCTTTTAAAGTCGGAGCCCTTCTAACAAAACACACATGGGTTGAGTGTATCTAGCTTTTTTTGGTAATTTGTTTATATGTTTAGTACCAAGACATCCCTTTGCTATGCAGCTTCAATGTAAGCATTAGCGAATTAAGGTGATATGAGACTTTTTTTATTCGTGTTTTGACAAACAGAGGATCGATCTAAATCTAAAGTTTATTTCCGTTAAGCACAAACTGGATTTTTGGATGGAAAAGTAGAGATGCAACAATACCACTCTATCTCTTAGGGCATCTGCTGATACTAATCATACAACAAATGAGCAACACATCATAACCGGTGCTCGCTTTTAGCTCTATTTTAGAATTCTGTGTACGACATCTCATATAACTTATGGGAAACATCCTTATGTGAGGTGTTGCATGATGTTACATAGGGATGCTTTGATTCTTAAAACTGAGGAAGGGAGACAATGTGACTGAACAATGACACTAACAAAGAAACGTAAATGTATTAAATGTGTGAAACGCCAATCCGTCACAATCTCTGGAGATAACCAAATAGATTTGTTCAAATCAATAGTGGTGTTTTAAAAAATCCCATGTTTTTGTTGGGCTTATTTTAACATTGGATGGCATGATTCAGATATGATTGCATGTGTGTCTTATGCTCATATTATTAAATCTGAAATGGCGATCCCAATGACAGTTAACCAACTTTGATAACATATGGTTTGGCATAGGGTATGCATCCCCATGCATACCCTAGCCCTGTGCATCTCTCTTGCTCACAATGCTGCTCATGCCCACGACTGTATTGTATTAATTGTGAATCAAGGTCAGACTATAGTTTGCAGCACTAATCAGCAAATGAAAAAGGATCCAATCCAAAACTAATCGTTATTATGTCTGAATTTATCTTTAGTTTAATTTGTTTCCCTCAGAGCAGTTTCAATGTTTATGGTTGTTTACATGATGTCATTTTAAATGTATACACAAACAGAATAGAGACACATTTTCTTCCTGTATTTGTTCATTTCTAAGCACTTCTCTGTTCAGAAATAAATCCTCATCACGTCTCGAAACATGGTCTGTGTTGAATTAAGGACAAAAAAGCATGAGCAGAATATGTGGGATTACACCTGTTACTGTTCATCACAAAGGGCTGTTAAGAGGCTTACAGACCCCACACAGTGCCTATGATTTATTCTGTAATGATTTCCCAGAACTATGGTTCTGTGTGTAACCTTTCATTCTGTCCCTCCCACAGGATCAGTTTGCCTTCGTGATCGACTGACACTTCGTTTCTGTCAGACTCTCCGCTGGCTCGGCCGATGCCACCTGCCCAACATACGAGTACAGTGCTGCAAAACCTGCAGCCAGCGTCACCGCTCCAGCAGCACATCTCGCCGCTAAGCCGCAATAAAGTAACCACTCATCAACTGGAACACTGAGGAAATTCAAATCATCATCTTAAGTCAACAATCTAAGCTCTTTCTGTACATATGTTTTTCTAATCATATAGCTTTGTTATGGATTAGTTCCCAACTCTGCATGTTTGTGCTGGTGACATAATTTTATAGGGCTGAAATGAATGAAAGCATAACCTCATCCCTAGCAAAACAATGAGAATGTAGGTATTTGTTTGCACTTTCTATACTATACAGTGTGACAAGAAGGACATTTCATGAAGACTTAGAGTTTGTTTTATCAATGTAGCTAAATAGTAATTACACATGTAGATAAACCGCTCTTTAACCTTTACGGTTGGTACAATGCTTTCATTTATTGACAGCAGCTAAAACTGGATGGATTAAAATATACTGGTATACAATTTGCTGTGTGGTTTTTACTTTGAACGGGCAACAAAAAACCGGTGCTTCATAAATAATTGATTGTTAGCGAAGCCTGCGCCCCCTTAGTTACTGTTGTAACAGCTTTGCAATGTCAGTGGTCCAGCATTTAAAGTACTATTTTTAACATTGGGTCCTTGTTTTCAGCCATAAATGACAGATGTTGCAACTTTTATCTGTTAAACTGTTTAAAAAACCTCTCAGGCTGACTTGTTTATGTTTCAAAATCACATGTTTTGAAACATGAACTCAGTAAAGGATGTTTTCAATAGGCACTTGATGGCTATCTAGAGCCTTCAAGCATAAGGCAAACATTTAGCATCCAAATAACAACATTGTTCTTGTAGCCTACTGCAGTGTAGAGCTAGGGAGCCCCATTATGTATGATAAGAAAAAGCAATTCTTACAAAGAACTAAATTCTCATTTCACTGGCTTGTCGGAACCGTGTTTGAGTTCATGTGCAGCCAGAGCTCCAGTCGAGCACTTATTTATTTGGTTAATGACTCTATTTAATACATCTTTTGCTTCTGTTTATTCTGTAAACTGAAAAGAAGTGCTTTGTCCATCACTACTGAAAAACCTGCAGTGTCTAGTTACAGTAATTGGACATGGTAAATGGTGGTCTGTTTAATGTCTACATTAGAGTACAGTCAATAGTAAAAAGCCTTTAAAAGTAGTAGCATCAATCACCTTGAACGTAATCTCCCACTTTTGCTTCACCACATTGTTCATTGTGGAGTGGAGGTTCAGGAAGTACTTGGTGCTAGAGGCCACACAGGCTCCAATAACGTTCGGGCTGGTATAGGCAGGCCTTATCTACTTGAATTTTGGATAACTTAATGGCAATGTTTTTTAAATCCACTAGATTAAAATATCCTGCAAGTTTAGCTTTTCAGAAATCAACAAGGAATCAAGCTTTAAAATATGTTGTACTTTTGCAACTGTGGTTTTTAGTTTATAAACCGTAAGGTCGTACTTACACAATTGTTGTTGGCATTGACATCTACAATACATAGGCTGTAATTCAGAGTCTTTCCAGCATGAATTGAAAAGCAGTTCAAACATGACGCAGTTCAGCAAAGGCACCTGCTATGGTGTCATCTCCTCCTGTATTGCTTTATGCTTTCAAATGTGTAAATTATATATCAGTTGAAAAGACTTTTGTTGTATTGTACAAACGAAAACATTCTTTAAGGGCCAAAGGAGGGGGAGATCACTATAGGGCTTTTTTTGAATAAAGCAGGTGGGGAAAAGGTGCCTATACATCATACCATGAATAGGGTTGTTGATTCAAGGCACAACATGTATTCGCTGGAAGAATGTATAGAGCATTTGATCGAAACCTTAGAAACATACAATACACTTTCCTTAAGAAACGTTACATAGAAGCACCATAGGAACAACAGAGTTAGAAAAAATGTAGTTATTATTCACTTATTGTGTATTAAAAGTCAACATATATTTTCTATTCATGTAAATGGCTTTGTCTGCTGTGTTTTGAACTGAATGTTTCTTTATATGTTTACAGCTTTAGGTGATGGGAACATGACATTTAAGTTGTGTTCTGCTGCTTTGTTTGGTTTGATCTGTCTGAATTACATCTGTTTGAAATTCTCAGGATTCAATTCATAATACGATAAGCCTCTATGGTTACTGTTGCTAAGCAGGTCAAGCTTACATTGTGGCACATATGAAGCTTACAGGATACCAAACAAACACTTTTCAATATTTCAGTTTAAGCATACCACTGGTGCTGCTTCACAGTAGACCTTGGTAACAATCGTGTTAACAGTTTTCCTGTTTGGAATTTCGGTAGGGAATGTGATGTTAGTCATGAAGTAATGTTAGGTGCTATGGTTACACATGGAGCTAAGCTACATGATGCCATGCTATTTTTACACCAGGATCATGCCGGAAAGACAGAAGTTAGCAATACGATACAAGGCAAAGTATGTTTCACTTTGAAAAAAACAACAGCTTTCATGAAGAGGGTTTGGCAATTGTATCCCCGGTCTACCTAAATGGAATAAAGAATTAGGACAAAACCACTAGCCTTTGACATGGTAGCATCTTGAATTAGCTAACGCACATTTTTGTGAGCAGGGCTAATAAATACAAAATAATCAAGTTATCTGAGTTAGTTGGGGAGAGCTGTTGTATGCAGCTTACCTTGAGGATGCACTGTTTAATTTTACAGCACAATTTTTTTGGCTTTTCCTTTAAGGGAAGAGCAACATGGACATTGATTCTCTTTTCAACTGTGTTTCTCATGCTAAATATCAGCAATTTGAAATAGCTATATCTGGTCCTCACTTTTTTATTGAGGTTTGGTGCTAATTGTTAAATATGAACTTGTAGTTTCAATGATACACCGGTTATTTTATTATTCTGATACAACTTAGAAGACTCCTCTTTGGAAACACCTGCCATGCGTAATTACTTTGAAGCAATTACTAAACCAATTGGAAAGACGGAGAAGGGCTGTAACAAAGGGTCAATCATATTTGTAATGGTCTAATGCTTTCACATTCCACATTGAAACACATTTGTTGGACTGATTGTTTCGTACTTTCTATTTTCAAAGAGTTATATTTGTAAATGTGATGATTATGTCGGTTCCCAAGCACAAAATCAAGACAGTGTCTTGTATGCTGAAGCTACTAAGAACATTTTTTTTAAAGCAAACAGTTGAAAAACTACAGTTTCTTTACAAAATCCAGTCGTAAACTTCATTTAAATGAACTGTTGAATGATTTTGTATAAAGTGTTATTCATGTATTAATCAGCGATGTGTTATTACATATGTATATATACTGTGCTTTATACTACGAAATAAAGGTTTTGGTAAAAAAAGAAAATTACAAGTTGCTTATGTAAATGCAATGTTCAGATGAAAGTTATGCAATTATGCAGCCGTAAGAAATACATAAAGATATGGGTTTAAAAAGCAGATGCATTAAATAAAATACCAATATTTAGTTAATTCAGACTCCACAGCTTTTAACTCATCAGTTTGGAATGATAATGGAGTTTAATAGGTTTGAAAAGTTGACAGTGAAAGTACTTAATGAAGCGAAAGTTGTAATATATCACTCACAAGCATGCAGAGATATTTACACAAATTCTCAAACTGGACATTTCATTTGTCCGGAAAGAGGCTCAAGATGGACAAAATGTGTACCCAGAATTTAACGCATTTACAATTTCATCCCATCAAAGAATCACAAACTGTGTCTCATAGTGTTAGTAACAATACAGTACAACCATGATTCACAAAATGTTTACTGTCCTACATGAAAGCTACATACAGAGAAAAGACATTCTGCATTTAAGAATCAACAGTTAATTATAGAGTTATGAACACATTGAAGAATATTTTCTAATGCTATATATTTTTTACATTATGTAATCTCTGCAAATTCAAACCATCGCGTTCAGTGTATGTTAAGTGAAGTCCATCATGGCTGAAAAATCAGTAATCGACCGGAGGCAGCGTCACTATCTGGGTAAACTCTTCGTAGTTAACAATCCCGTTTGACTTAACGTTTGCCTCTTTGAAGATTTCATCCACTAGATGAGGAACAAAGAGAAATCAGCTTTGTAAGTGGAACTGAAACAAAAGAGCGATGACTGCAAATAAATGTTCTCTCACAATTATTCAGAATTCTGAGAGAGATGGAATGCTTCAGACAGACTGACAGACCCTTTAAAGCAGAGAGCTGCCAACATCCCTGACCTGCATGCTGAGCCAGACTGTGAGTGCTGTTCCTATTAGCGACAACGTTTCCCCTTATCGTTCGGGATTTCGACTCAATTTAAAAGCTCACAAATGTGCGTTTAATATGGTGAATTAAATAATTTGTTAACATGAACATATTCATTTTTTATTTTTAAAAATCAGTGAAAACAAATAGACTGTAAAGGTTTTGTGAATACTGTTAGCATTACAGATGTTGCTATTTTAAAAATGTTGTGTGAAAAAGTTACAGTGAATACTATAGCAGCTATTTGGTCATTTTGTGCTATTTCTTTTTTTTTACCCTTAGATGCTTGACTTTTACTCATTAGCATTTTTACAGTTTTCAAGTGCTACCCCGGTAAAAGTTATGACTACTTCTTCCACCACAGAAGGTGTTTCTTAAATAACACCTTAAGTATGTATCACACTGAATTTATAATAATGAAATAAATCACTGCTCAGTGAGACATTTCTCTTCAACCAGACATTTAAAATTCTTTGGGTACAATGATCACAGTGTCTTCAGTATAATGGCTTACAGCTTCAGCGGTTTTGGATTCCAATAGCTTGAAGGATGTCGCCCCTAGTAAGAAGCTCTGCTCTTCAATTGAATAGTAACTGCTTTATGTGCACAGTACCCATCCAGAGGCAATACACTGAGAGTATTTTCATTACTTTAATCTTTGTGTTGCTTTGAAGCATGTCACTGTGATTGGAAGAGCTCGGGCTTTGAAAAAAAAAATTGCATCAAAATCAATCCCTGACATCTAACTGGAATCTACAGGGGGCAACCTCTTTCTTTTAAAATGAAGGACTATCTCTGCTATCATGACTTTACATAGGAAATCAAATGGCAATGTTGACTTGACAGAGAAGTGGGATAACCACTCCGTCCTTAAGTGGCAGCAAAATTCTAAACATTTTGAAAACACTGAGAGAATCAACACTAGTCGTTCTTGAAACATCTAATTGTATCACCAGAATATATCTCTCCAAATAATAACAGTGACTGCTTTAACTCTATCAACACAATTTAAAACATATTTCTGTGTTGGACCAAAGCTTTCCAATACAGCCTGGAACTATGTTGTGTCTGTTTTCAGGAGGATACACCTGGAGACACAACCAGAGCAGAAACAAGCTGTTAAACACAAAGAAGTCATTGGACAGCTATATACTAGATGTAACGAAGCTGCTTGCGATTCACAATAGATATACTGAGCTGAAGCATAAAGCCTGATTCAATGCAGTCAGTGAATGACACATGAGAGGAAAGTCCTCTTTGTGAATTATGATATGAACGCTGCAATAGATAGCATATTTTGAATAAAATGAGTACTGTTTTTTATCATCTCGTGAATACGATCAACAGTTAGATTTTAATCCCTGGAGGTTTGACAATAACTGCTACCCTTAGGTATTAAGGACAGAGTTAATTTCACTCTTCTTTAACAAACTAGAGTTCAAATGAAACACTGCCTGGCATTCAAGTTTAACGTTTTTACAGGTCAAAGGGTGTTCACATTCATATTGGATGAACAGTGTAGGAGTCTTATCTCGTAGAATGTATAAAAAATGAACATGGTTCCTCAGTTGTTAGTATTTACACCTTTCATTTACATTTAGCCTCATTACAAATACAGTGTGGAATATAAAAGAGCAGAATAAATTTACAGTTAAAGACTGCTCCGATTCTTGGAACATGGCATCCATGTCCTCACTGTTGATTATAGTACTGTATAATAGGCTTTTATTTATTAAATAGTAGACTTTAACCTTTAAGTTGTTGCTCCATATCAATTCAGCGGCTTCCTTTAGTCTTTCTGCTGCTAGATGTCTGTCGTACAATCTGCAGATTTCCATCTTAAGGTTACTCGTTCATTAGAGTCACTTCACTACAGTTTACCTTCTTTGTTGGTGAGTTTCTCCCCCAACAACGTCAGCTTGGCCCGGAGCTCAGATGCCTGGATATGTCCTTTCTTCTGTCTGTCCGTCATCCTCAAAGCCTCCAGGATTTCTGCCTTGGGGTCTTCCTGTTGCATCTGTCTGTGCATCATCGTTAGAAATGTAGAAAAGTCCAGCTCACCTGTCTTTTCTGAACGTGAATAATATCAGAGAATCAGGAACAGGAATGATAATCATTTTCAACATGCAGTTAAATTGGAGGTAAGGGCTGCTTTGGGATAGAAATATTAAAATCGAAATGTTCAATTACATTTGGGAGTTTTTGCCGTATTTATTTCCAAGGTCTGTGCCTACAGGAGGTCTTCGGTTATTTTTGGACATACATTTTATATGAAAAAATATAACCCACTTAAAAGTATATGTTTTTACAACAGAAGCAGCTGATACGTTTTCTGTACATCTCAATTGAAATGTTGCTTTTCCAATTAATTACCTTTTCAATAATGATGACTACCATGAAATAAATACCAGTTTTGTTTATCAAGATCAGTTGATTTCTATTCAAGCATCAACAACCCTACTCACTCTACTCATAGAGAATCAAACAAAGTAAAAGTGGCTCCTTAAATGCGATATTCATGTTGTACTTTACCAATTTTGTGAACTTGTAGATGTCTTTCGATTTCACCGAACGTGGGGCTTGTACCCAGGCAGCGCATAACTGTGATCAGGTCTTTGGCAACGATCTTACCCTTTTGCTTCTTGTCATATAAGGAGAAGCACTCCTTGAACTCTGCATGGTGGATCGAAAATAAAGAATGACATCAGTATAGTTCAATTGATTGTAATATTGTATCCCTCATTAAATAGAAAGTTAACTTAGAAAAATTATAATTCAAACCATAGCACAGGAGCATAAAAGACTGAAGGTCAGCCTTTGTCCATTATGCTTTTTACAAATGCATTCTAAAAACATGTAGGCCTACTGATCACTCATGGACACAGGAACAATTATGGTAAGTAACTACTGGAAAAATACTTAATTTCAAACAACATAAATAACAGAACTAGATGGAAAACTATATACAGTACTTTGGATCCGTCTTACCATTGATTTGAACTGGAGTGAAGAATTTAGCCTGCAAGGTGACAATAATACGGTTTCACTCAGCAGGTAAGTACACAAAAACACTTCTACATACAAAAATACATGTTTCTAAAAGGCTTAAAGGAAAACGTCCTTGTGCTTACCATTTTTGCGATAGCTTTGTTTGTTTCCAGGAAGAAGAGTTTCCCGTGCTTGGCGTCACCTGTCCCTCCACCTCAGTTTAAAGTCCACCACCTGTAAGCCTACGTAATTTAATATGTGTTGCTACGGCAACACAGATACCAGATCCACAGTGCTGCATTGTCCTTTCCCTCTTCGACCCCACCTCTCTCATAAAAGGAGGGCCAGTTATTACCAGCCTTTTTACGATACTATAGTGTCAGATATGGTCCGTATTTAAGGATAGTTCATTTAAAGCACCTTAAAAATAAGGTCAAACAAGGAGGATGAATAGTAAAATATGAATAATAAGCAGAAACAGAAAGTCAGATCATACATTTTAATGAACATTAAAATGTGTGAAATAAAACCAGTGAGGAACCAGTAACTAAACAGTATTGTACGAACAACAAAGTGATGTTGAGCAAAAGGAACCATATTGTACAAAACAGTAACAATTGAAAATGTACATTAAGAACAATACCTCAACATGTAAACAAACAAATAATCACATTAACACACACAATACATCAGGTTTATTATTCTCCTTTTGTATTTAAAAAGTAATCTGCTCATGTTTCCTTGACCTTTTGAAAAATGTGACACCATCTGCAGAATAGCCTTTTCATTCAAAAACACTTGTATATTGTACATTGCTTGAACAAATCCAGACAGAAAGAAGTAATACAGAAGCGGTATTGTCAGCAGTAGAGCTGGAAATGTAATAGTTTACAGCTCTAATGTTGAGAAATTACAATATAAAGTTCATCTATTTCTGACAAAGTGTGAAACCTTGAATACCTGAGAGAATGTTTTCATTAAAAACAAAGAAAGTTTGATCAGTCATGTCACCATTAGATTTAACAATCACTTCAATACTGTGTTTTTCATCTTTTGGTAATTTTGTTAGTTCAACTACTTTTAAGATGTTGTTCTTCAAACAGTAGCACTTATCTGTATCCTGTTATTGGAGATTGATCTGTGTTAGTTATTCATAAATGTTTTTCTTCTTCTCCTTTTCATTCTTAAGAGCCAGAGAAGATGATAATTAACAGGCGTACAAACAGTATATTGAACAACCTTCAACCCTTCTTTCAACCTCAAAGCATTCAGTTGTTTATTTACTGAATTCTTTAAAGAGCTTATTCAAAGTAAGGTTTAATTTAAAATGTTCTAGATAATGTTTCTACATACTGTATATTCACCTTGAGCTGGAACATAAAAGGTCCACTTTGTCCAACCACTTGACTGGTCTAGTGTTTGGACAACCCTTCTCTTTAGCAGATTATTCCCTGTCCTGGTTTTGAATCCTTCAATAAAATAACAGATCCTCTCCCTGTAGGGCTAATTAACGTAGATAATTATGAAGAAAATGCAGAGCCATCTGTTTCAGGGCTTGAAAAAATGTAGATGGGATTCCAAAAATGAGGAATCCTAAACATTTATTTAATCCTTCCTCCCCAAAGAAGAATTATAGCAAAAGTGTTGGTTATAAGCCGTGAGAAGGCTCAATCCTTCCTGCTCAATATATCAGTGCAGACCTTTTTATAAAATCCAACATGCTCTCAGAGGTCAAAAGATGCAAGAGGTGTAACAAATCTGATTGTATATATACATTTAGACCAAACTTCCCAACTCTAAACTGCTAAAACCTGAGTATCAATCCAAAAAATAATAAAAAGAAACAAATATCTTCTTAATATATGGCTTAAGCCGGCAACCTTGGGCGTAACGGTGAGGTTTGTGCACGTCTACAGCCAACTATCAATCAACGTTGAGTTCAGCCTCTCACGAAAAGCTGCTGAAGAGAGAGAAAATATACGTCACACAATTTGAAATGGTTTCTGATTCAGAAATATGTTTTATTCAAAAAGAGGTGTACTGACCTGGACAGGTGTAACTCAGTGGTTCTGCTTTATATATAAGGTGTAGTAGGACCAGGGCTCTGGCACATAAATGAGTCCGGTGTACTTTTTGCGTAGCACCGGGTCGTCCCACAGATAGATCACCCAGAGTGCCACCAGCAGCACAGTAACGCTGAAACTACAGAACAGGAACAGACCGTTGCTGTCTGGGGTGAGGCCTTTACGCTGTTTGTGTATCACCAGGACAACCATGGCAAGGAAGGTGAGCAGAAAAAGTTCAGTGATTTGTCCCTCAGTGACCAGGTACCTGGAAGAAAATGGCGCAAGAAATGTCAGAAACACAGAGGGTATTATTTAAAACTGAAACCTTGGCAGAAACCCAATAAAGCTCTTTTACTGTGAACATCTGTTTTATAATGATAATGTTTGAGCATTTACGTATTACCTAAGCAGTTACATTTCTATTTTTTCCAAAAAACAAAGCACAGACTTTGAGGAGAGCAGCATCAATTTGAATTTCTGCCAAAAATGAATATGGTAATAACCAAACGTGTTCTCATGACTGCAATCAAAACCATATGGTGGAAGTTAACTTAGTTTTATATAAAACCGTTTTCAAACATAAAAACATTGTACCAGTCAGCCAAAATGGGGACTTAACTTGGTTCTTTCAAACCGTCTTGCTATGGAAAGGAACTTTTGTCAATGTTCTTGCAGACCTTCAACTGTCAGTCATTTCACAAAAGAAGAAAATGTCTAAACACTTAATGCTCAAAAAACCAAAAGTAAAATACGCTCTTTGTTCAACTTGAGGGTCGCTCACTGCTTTACTTACCCACCGACCTCCATTATCCTTGGGAGAGTACATAGTGCCCATTATTTCGTGGACTGGAAAAGTATCTCTAACAATTGAATTTACTTAAGACCAACCAGTGAGATTTAATTTTCCTTTACAGTTCAGGCGAATTACATTACACAAGGTTGATTCATTGACTGACTTTGAACTCTTTAACAAGACCACATCATCTCAGACAACATGCACAGATGGTGTCAAAGGTGTGAGGAGGAGACTGACCAATAGTAGAGGGAGCTGGGTCCTAGCAACAGCCAACCAGAGACAGGAATCTTGTTCTGATCCCTGGCCTTGGTGAAGCAGCCGGTGAAATAGATGAACAGGATGATGAAGAAAGGAATGTACCTAGAATAAAAAATGAGGCAGAAACTGTTAAGGGGACTAAACCAGTTTAAGTTGAGTAGTTCTTTATGAAGGGATGATGCAAACCTGGCTGGGCGATAGCTGAGTCCAAAAGCATTTTTTAAAACTCAGTGCTGGCAGATAGTAGTAACAATTATTTTTCTCTTTAAAGATAACTTAACTTTGTTTGATGAAAAGTTTGGGTCAGAAAAATAAAATTGTGCTAATAATAGTTTCTCAAATTAAACTTCTGGAGGAATAATGAATACATAATGTACCATGGCAGCAGAAAATTGGCTGGCAGGTTTGAGTTCAAATTATCAGGACACTCAAGCACTGTTTCACTAAACCGCTTTCAAAATAAGTGTATCAAACACCAATGAACTACAGAAACAGAGCCAATGACAAACTATTCTAACCTGTGATATTGTGAAACTAAAGCAATCAATCAACTCGAGCCAAGTCAATTACCAAACGTCCTCTGATAACCTTTGGGCTATGACGGGAATTTGTATTTCTAAAAGGCCCCCGATTCTTCACATTTCTAATTCCATGTTTATATTTTGTGCCTCTATTGTGATGTGTTGACATCCACAAAAGTGCTTTATTTTTGTGTTGCCTGTGTTGCAGCTCCTCTTCACACCCTAAGTCTAAAATGGTTGGTTAGCTGGCCGGCTCTGTTGTGATTGGTCAACCGCTTAGAGATGTCCCGCCCTTTAGCCTATCAGTACAATAATAATAATAATAATAATAATAATAACACATTTTATTTGGAAGCGCCTTTCAAAGCACCAAAGGACACTTTTAAATTCTGAAAATAGTCTTAAAAACGGTACAAAAGGACAGTTGTGGGAGATAAACTCCCTCTGGAGGGGAACTTTGGGGTTTTAGCCATTGCGGAACTATATAATACGCAACTACAGTAAAGGGGAATCCCCAAACAGCATAATAGGGCCCCTTTAAACAACCACCACCGGAGGATGGAAAAGAGAGGGAGAGTTTTACCTCTTATTGCTCATAATTTCAAAAATATTTGAAAATGTTTTCTTTCAAATAAATTCAGTTGCAAAATTGCTCTGATTCTCTCTTCCCTCATGGTTAAGTCAAACCTCTCGACTTCACACAGCTGGTGTAAACTGTCTGTCCTGCTCAGTGTGATCACAGTTCAATCTGATCTATAGTAAGAGATGGAAAAACACTAATGATTCCAATGCACTTATAACTGCAGATCTATATTTCTCCGAGTCAGCACTAGATGGATTCTTTTGCATCCCCATGCTGCTATATTCCAATCATTTCCCAGCGCTGTCTATGACAACAACAATAACAATCTTCATATAGACCTACCACATCAAGTGTCCAAGCTGCTCGTCGTAGAAATACAGCAGCTCAAAGGAGTCAATCTGTGAAGGAAGGACACAAACATATTGAATGTGATAGGAAACTCAGATATGTTTTATTAGAGCAATATAGTGTAAAGCACTCTTTGTTGAAAGGGGAGCACTGTTGTCCTCCACACAGTCTAATGCAACAGTGCCACCTACTGTTATAGTACAAATGACACTTTAAGTCGAAATCACATCTACACACAGGTGAACAATTCAATACCTTATTTGAAAAGGAATTCATTTGTGAAACAAGCAATGTGTGTTGACAATATAAAATTACAAATGTACTGTGTTGTATTGTGAATCCTCGTTAAAAGGTGAATGCGACAATCAAATCATTTCAGACACTTGCCCCTCAGAGCCTCCTCATGCAGTTTTGAAATGTAGTGTTTAATCCGTCTGAATATCTTCTTTTAGCTCTGGACTTGACTTTTGTTTGAAACAAAAAAAAAGATGCCTTGCAAATAATTCATGCTTTTCCACTTGCCTCATTCTTACACAATCTATGGTCAGTATGATGAAATCTGAAAGTAGATTGAGTGCACACGCTGTAGATGTTTTAAAGGTCTACAGCTTCGTAAACAAATTACAAACCTTCAAAATCAAACAGCAACCAACAGAGATGTCTGCATGAAAGCACTATGTTAATCAGAGACTTAATTAGACCAGCCTAATCAGGAAATTCTTTCAGATGGTAGCTCTTGTGTTTGTCTTTGCTGTGCATGTATAGCAAACAGAGGGTTTGGATCATATGTGAGTGATGTCATTATCACTTGAAATCTATGAAACATGTATTTTTTCTCGACCTGACACACTCAAATGTAATAGAAAAGTATGCTGGAAGTCACCAAGTATTAGCAAGTGATCTCTGAATGCAGGGACATCTAATATGTTTTGATGCTGTAAATATGTGTTTCTTAACAAAGCACCAAACAGAGAAAGCAAAGGCAATCAGCTTGAATGAAAATATTATTTCTTTTCGCAAGACCTCCTTGACATTGAAATAAAATGAGTCAATTCAAACAAATCAGAGGAGAAAACAGAAACGGTGTACGCTTGCACTCAGCATGACTTGTCTCTAAACAGCTTTCTTATTCAACAAACACATTTAATATACTCAAAAATGCAATATATGTCATTTGTCCAAATGTTTTAGGGAGTAGGGAACAAGATTCTTGATGTCACATTACCGCAGATCATTTAATCATTTTCTGTTGCTTTTGTGCATGTAAACACAGTCACTCATGCAGGGTATCTTCAGATTTCAACAAGTATAATCAATTACTTTTAAGACTTTTTTTAATACCACTAAAATAAAAATAATACCATTACTGCAAAATAAATAGAAAAAAATAGACTGCTGTAAATACGATTATTGCATTATGTTGAGTTTGAATAATGGAAATATTCAGTTGTCTTGTTCTCTGCTGCAATGCTCAAACCAAAGCTCAATTAACTCAGCTTTTTTTTCAGATGAAAAATGATACACATTTATTTATACTGCCCAAGATTCAATGAGATGTTTCACCTTATTAAATGCAATACTTTTTAAGAAATGGTTAAACCTTGAACATCGAAAACAACATTTAAGTCATATTTAAAGACTTTTTAAGGCTATTTTGGGACCAGGAAGCAGAAGAGAGATAAAACAAGCCATGCTTCTGAGCTCTAGTCTGCCCCAGATATGCCATACATCAACCTACAATATCTTGTTGACAACATCGTTGATGCTCTGCTTTAAGTCAGGAAATGTCAGGGAGAAAAATTAGCTGCGGTCTTAGACGGCTGGATAATCCTGCAGGATCAAACAAGTCTGACAATACTGACATGTTTTTTGGTGTCATATGCAGGTAAGACATGCTCTTTTTCTCTGTGTTCTTTCTTGAAGTCTTTCTCTAGGAGAGTCATGGAAAGCTACACAGCTTTCTGTAGATATATAGTTTGTGGAGGTGATAATAAACAAGAGAGCAACATGTATTCTGACAATTTCAGGATTATAAATAAACAACATATGTTGTTGGTTTCCGTAAAGTTTACAAAGGGACCAGCGAATGTATCACCCACTAGCCAATCATGTCCAGCAGACATAAGACCGAAAAAGAAATATGACAACATTTGGAAACCTTTTCTCAGGCTATTCCAGTACTCCTGGTGCATCATGGAAAATAATTGACCCTACACCTTGACTCTAGCTAAACAAATAAAATTATAAAGATACTCACCAGTGATGCAGGTTTGAGGTTTTTAATGATGGGGTTCTCTCTGACTGACAGGTGGAGCTGGTAGCCGCTCAGGAGGAGCCGATGGTTGATGGAGTCTCCCACCAGGTGGATGCTGGCTCCCATGACAAACGTGATGATGCAGAGGTAGACCGCTGAGCGAGGCAGTGCCCTGGGACTGCGCTCTATCAGCTGAATGGAACGACAACACACATATTTTGTTAAGCGAAATTATCAATTGTTTTGGTCACATAGAGCAAGTTTCTTTTTAACAACAGCATAACATCCATTCCCTTCAAAGACAAAGCATGTAGCTTTATTTATTTCATTTATGCTTTGCATTTTTTATCAGTACTGTGGTGTGGCAGACTGCATGTACTCAGAAATGAATCTTCACATCTTCATTGTGCCTTGAAAAGCAGGTATATTACTTTTGGCTGGAAAAAAATCCCAAAATCTTGATTAATGATATATTGTTTGTAAACTAAGCTGAGGCAAACTAAAATGAGTATTGATCACCTATTCAGGCAGCTTATTTACAGTACCAGCTTTAATCAGCTGACATAACGTGTTGGATAACCATCTCACAAAGCTTATAATTAATTGGCATGGTTTTATGCAAATGATGGACAGAAAAAAGGTTTTCCATTACAGGCCAATCACATCCAACGCTGAAAGAGCAAAGGACCATATTGTTGAGCCTTGAGGGAAAATTAGCTTACTACATATATACAATATAAGCACTAATCTAGAAGAGATGTTTTAGATTTATATAAATTATTTAAGTCTGTGGGACCAGTTCATGTTTTTCACTGTAAAGCATTTAATAAACAATGGCTTCAGTGGACTACAAAATGTGATTCTTATTTACATTCATGTCATGTAATCCTGCAGGGATAAAACAAGAGAGCAAAGGCAACACACAGCGAACCAATCACTGTCAGAATTAGAAATGTAAGTGATTCAGTATTACTAATATGCAACAGTAAATGTAATTTTAATTGGCTCTTTTCTTTTGTCTTGCCCTTACTCACTAGCAGCATTTTTGTCCATGTTGGGGTCCATTTTTTACTCTGTTGGTTTCCCATAGTGGGCATGATTTTTTAATGTATGAGCTATTCCATTCGGAATGTGTGTGTTTAATCACGGGTGATGATATGGAAAATAACCCTTTTTTCATCACTTATTTACATATATTTATCAATTGTATACTGATTTTGCACGTAGTTCTTGTCTCCTCAGACCCCCTCATTACCGCGGATTCCGGTCTCAGTTTAGTGAACTCTAACACGGGTCTACATACGTGTATACAATTCTATGTTTTTACATTTCTTTAATAAGTCTTCGCTGAATATAAAAAGCATAAGAATTCTTCACAACCATCAAAGCACTCTGCTGTGTTGACACATACCTTGAGCATTAGGAATGGTGTTATGACATTGTAGGCCATGTGGAAATAGTCTCCAGCACTGGGCTTGCTCAGGGGAAACCACTCCAGAGGAAGGATTATCTAAAACATAAGATACCAAGAGGCTATTTGTTTTTTTGCTTCAGGAAACTCTTAATATATATGTATCACATTTAAAATTGCATTAGGTAAGTTAAACAGGCATTGATCTTCCATACCATGACAATAGGTCTTCCAAAGTCCAGTATCCAGTTCTGCAGAGTCAAGCAGAACCATAGGTCAAAGTGGAAGTGCAGCCTTCTCTGCTGTGGCCCATTTTCCTTCAATCCACCAGGAGCTCTGTTGAAATAAATGTTCAGGAATTGTAAATTGTTATAAAACAACGTTACAAACGAAAGGGCAGAACAGAGGTTGGGCGTTTGATAGTCATGTTGGGAATACTGTTGTATAGTAAGGTTTACTATAGTGTTTAATACTGCAGTAAATTCAGGTTAACACACAAAAAGATTGCCTTAGTTGCTTTTTATTTACGTACTTTAACTGTTTGGCCATATCCTAAGAGGAAATGAAATAACGTGGCAAAAGTTAGGTGAATTTACAAAGATGGTACATTGAAAGGTAAAGGGGAATATTGCATAACCTCCTGTTGTATCTAAAGGCCATCACACACTTTTAAATAAATGTCTAAATAACTGTGTGTGCTATTCTATTGTGTGTTCTTTTGCCTATCTTCCTGCAGTCTGAAAATATGAAATCACAGCTCTTAATGCTTGGACTATTGGCTGACCTATTCATCTTTGGGTCTACAGCATGTGTGCATCTATGCATTTTCCTGTTGCATGCGTAGCACAGTGACTTTAAGTATGGTTTGGACTACAAAAGGCTGAGTGTGGCTGAATATGGACTCTGCCTACCAGGATGCAAAAGGGACATTGAATGCTTGTACACACAAGAAAAATAGATGTGGAGACTAGAAGAGTTGTTGAACTGCATGTCATTACTGAACCCAGCATTTAAAAAGACAACGTGTAGGAGTTCTGGGAGTTGGCAGTGAATGGAAGAGAACCCTGTTCAGATCTCCCTGTGTAGATATGGACATCTCATTCTAACATAATGAAAACACCATTTTAGTGTAGTGTGATGATACAGTTATTCAAATGCAATAAAAAATATTATATACAATTTCTGCCCAACAGGTGGCCAATAAATACTACTAACTGGCCCTTTTCAGACACAATGGTCATGAAATTTAAAAAAAATCGATCAACCAAGCCCCACTGTCATCGCAAAACTGAAGTAGAACAACACTTTTCGGCCTCAAGCAGTTGGTTTCAGTTCCAGGGTTTCACTTATATTGTGAAACTCAACTATTAGTCAAATCTGTTTGGTTTGGTGGTTTGACTGCTTGCAGTACTATAAAAAGAACTACCGTACTGACCCGTTTTCATAAAACTTGGTCAAAGGGTGATGCATACGCCAAGGAGGAAGCCATAAAATGTGGAGCAGATCTGAATCATGTGTGGGTTGAACAAAGGATTTTCACTTTGGTTACCTTAGCACAATAGTGCATTTGGCCTTTAGAAAACCCTCTTTATCGTCACATACATGCACACAGCAGAGCACACACAGTGAAATTTGTACTCTGCATTTAACCCATCCTAGTACTAGGAGCAGTGGGCAGCTACTGTGCAGCGCCCGGGGAGCATTGGGAGGGGGGATTGGAGGTGTCCGGTGCCTTGCTCAAGGGGACCACAGCAGGGCCTAGGAGGTGAACTGGGATCTCTCCAAGTAGCAGTCCACTTTCCATATTTCAAGTTTGTTTGGGGACTTGAACCGGCGACCCTACGATTCCTAGTCCAAGCCCCTACTGACTGAGCTACTTGGCAAAGGTCTGGATCACTGCGTCCCTTTTAGTTTGAGGTTTTATGTAAATGAAATGGCTAAATTGACAGCGAACAATGACATTTACTGTCATACTTTCAAAAGCCTAATATCAAAATATTGTATGCAGTACACTATTTCATCTAGCTTTTGTTTTTAGTATCTCAACTTATTCGGATTTCATGATTGAACTTGTTGACTGATCATTACTTACTGATAAAATCTTGAAGTATAACCGATGTCCTTAAGCTTTATGAATAGCTTTGCTATAGAGTTTAGGTTTTATGTTCAGTTGTTTGGCCTGTCAGCAGGATAATGGAAAATCTACTGACCTTTTTTTCATGAAACTTGGCCAAAGGGTGTAGCATGAGCTACACCTGTGAAATGATGGTCTTCATGTGCCTTTCTAGTTCCAAGTGTGTTTACATGCATATCATAGTTATTTGGCAAAATAATAAAATACAGTGAGGTGCAACAGTACCTAATCACCCAGCAGCACTGCTGGTTCAGTCATGTGATAGTAGGACCAGCAGCGGAAATGGGCAAAGACTGACTTAGACAAGAGTTAGGGTTAACCACAACCTCCTCCAGCAGCAGCACATCTATTTATATCTGTCACATGCAACCGAGTGTTGTTATGCAGTCAGTCCCTGTTTATTAACCACAAACAGCTACAAGACCTTACAAAAACAAGTTAACTATTTAAGGCTGTTACACCCTAATTCGCTGCAGTAACCCGCAGATATGCGCTTGTTCGCTCTCATTTCTCATTTCTCGATACATTCTTTTCCATCATCTCGACTTTATATGCAGTCCCCACATTTGGTTTCTGGACAGACATGCAGAAAAGCAGCATAGCGGATAGTGAGTTGTAATGGCAAACAAGAGGCTACAAATCATTTTTGTTTTAAAAAGGTAACACTTTCATCAGTTTAATGATAAGTGTACAAACCTAGTTTGTGTTTTCTCTTGTACATCGTTGCCGCGACGTTTTCTTGCTGACATTTTCGGTTTATGTTAGCTAGTCTTAGTACAAATAACGGCACTCCCGTGCTGTGGTCTAAAAGCAAAGTAAGGTTAAGGGTATTAGACTATAGTAAACATATTTCTTTCAAAACTCATCTTCACTTCCGTGTTGGAGTATTGTTCCCGCCCGTTGGTCCCGCCTACTCCACCAATCAAACGGCAGCACAGTGGCTACACGTGAAATGTGGTACAGTTAACGCTGAGAAATGACTGGTAGGCAAAATCATCACATTCAACCCTAATTACAATAACACTAACAATATAAATGATGTTGTTCTTAGCTAAAGTTTTATAGTATGGGGATTTGATTGTACTGGAATAAACATATAATTAATCAGTGCTTACTTATAATCAAATAAGATGCATGGAAATGTATATTTAGTATTTGTATTATCCTTTAAAAAATGTAGTTTCCTTTATACAGGATCTCATTTTGGTGCAAGTATTAATCTGCTTATTTTCCATGTTTCACTGACAAAGAAAGCACCAAGCATATCACACATTACAATGACAACATGATAAATATTTTTTATTTATTTATATAGAATATGTTTTTGTTTTTTTTGAAAATGACAAAATATCACAGTAATACCCAATAGTATTGCCCCACATCCCCACAAGTATTGTTAAAATATCCTAATCCAAACCAAACATAAACAATGAAAGTCCTGTTTTTCAACTGTTTATTTATTCGTGTTTATAATGCTTATTTATTCTAGAGGCCATATGGATGATGCATGGATTTCCCTCCAAACCCAGGGGGGATTGCTCATTGCATCATGTTGTTTATTGTTTTTGTATAAACATTTCGTGAACGAACTAATGTTACAAATTAGATAAAAAATTAGAAGTAGTTTTTAGTTCTATATAAAAAAAAACTCGGTTCAAATTCAAAAATACAGTTGTAATCTTTTAACTGGCCAGAAGATGTCACCATTTTCTACAAAACGACCTTTGATGCTGTACAACTTTTTGCAACCCTGTGCGTCATCTTTTTTATCAAGTCTTGAAACTCATTTTTGAATGTTAGAAAATGATGCACATAAAAGTAGATATGGGGGAGTATTGGTTTGTTATATTTAGTCAGAAACATACTTCTGTAACACCAATATATGGAGATAGAACATCTACATTATTGTACATTTTTGAACATGATTATCTGTAAGAGTGGTATCTTCTAACAGTAGTCAGTCAGCAAGACAAACTGCTGTGGGCAGAGACTTGATGTTGCCTTCAATAGATCATGGCTGTCCTGCCAAACAGCAGCTGTTTATTAGAAGGAGGTATTTAATGCATCCATCCAAAACACGCGCACGCACGCACGCACGCACACACAGACAGACAGACACACACACACACACACACACACACACACACACACACACACACACACACACACACACACACGCACACACAATGTATTCCCCGGTTCCCGTCAGGTTCAGTTCAGAGACGGACTGAGGAATTGCTTCGCTCTCACTCCTCGCTCGGTTCAACATGGACTCAGTGAATTTGCTGTTCTTCCTGGCAGTCAGCGCCTTCACTGTGAAAGGTAAGCTGTCAATGTGCAAATTAAGTCTTTAAGCATGGACCATTTCAATCGGGAAGGTTTTTTTGGGACTCGTTGCGTTGCATGTTATTAATTAGACTGGATCGATTTCATCCTAACCATAATTACATAGTTTACTTGTTGTGCCAAATACGGAGTTTAACGGACATCAGATGAATCAGAAATAATCAGATATCCTTTATTAGTCAAACAATACATAAAAAGGACAACATTTACATCGCTGAAGCCGCGGCACAATGCAGAGAAAAGGCAAAACTAAGATGTGTCTAACTAATTAAATAAAGAGGCAAGCACACGTTAATAAAATTGACATCACCAACATTATATAAATAAGTATAATCATTGTAAAAAAAAGTAAGTGATCATATAAAACTTGTGAGAGCCAATAAAATGTTTACATTGTCGTCTAAAGAGGCAGATGGAGAGAATTCGTTTTAGTGTCTGCATGTGCATACACATCTAAATGTCTAGGCATATGCGGTTCTATAAACCCTTTGTCCATCTCTTTGACATTATTCAGGCTGTTCAATTTGATACAAAGGCAAAAAGGCTTTACTTTTTTATGCCACAAATCAGCAGCACACAGTATTTGCAACGCCACAGAAATGTTCCTTTTGTGGTCTGACAGTAATGTCTTGTACTGTATTGCAGAAAAATCGTAGGACAAAAACACACATCGATGAAATTTGATTACGGCTGGTGAGGTTCGCAGGGGGCAGATACAGAGCATAGTGGCATGGACAAAGACAAGCTTTCAGCCAATCTGTCAGTCTTTTTTTTATGAAAGAACCGGATACGACACAGAGAAGGGGAATAGGGAGATGCCTTCAGACAACAAGATCTCTGCCAAATCATTGGGATAATGTGCTTCTCATAGGTGGTTTAGGATAATTGGGCTTTATTGAAGTGAGTAAATGCTGCCAACAATGGACCATAACTCAAGAGGGGAGACGAGGGTGTGTTAAAATGAGGGGCAGCAGCTCTTGATTTGCTGAATCCAGTCCAGGTAGTGTATTTGGATAATTGCCTGAGCTGCATTTGTTTCACCACCTTAGACCTTGGTAAAAAAAAATCCACTCTGACATTGACTTTGATTTAACTATAAAGTCCTCACCAAACATTATATTAAGTGCAAAATAATTCTGTGGGTGTTTTAAGTGCAGATACAAACCTATGTCTAAACTGAATGCGGATCAAAATTGTCTTAGAGCTGAGAGGGCCACCGCAGGAAGTCTTTGGTCACCTGTTGTGACATGGAGCTGGACTGATGGGACTGTAAAGATGAGCAATGCAGGGAATAAGAATTGAGCAAGATAACAAACAGAAAAAGGTGTGATAATAACACAGGAAGTTTGGCAGGGATTTGATGTAAAATGGGGCTGAAATGTTTCTTTGGCTCAGACTCATCATTGAACATAAAAGTATAATGGGTTACACTTCCTCTTGTCCAAAAACGACTATACCCAGGTCATATATTTTGTTGAGTTTTGTGTTTACATTATCCAAAATGTTTCGGATAATTTTAAACCAAAAGGAATTCTTATTCATTCAGTTTCTGTGCACGGACTGCATTCTTCCTGTAATAGCAACATATTTGCAATGTCCTTGCATGTGTCAGTGTTATAGGTTTTCTTACAAGCTTTCATACATTACATTTGTATCCATTTTTAATCTCCCATGATCCACCACTTCACCACCTAACTCTTTTTTGAGACAAATAGGACAGGATTCGGAATTTGGTAAAACTGCATATAATTGGGACTGTGTTTTGGACGTTGGGTTACCCGTATCACGACACATCTTACCTGCACAATAGCTCTGAAGTCCCAGTCCCTGCTACAACATGTAACCCTGAACTATATTAATTCACTCAATATATGTTTGGGAACTGGCAAGAAATGTGACTTTATAGCAACTATCCTACAGGTTTTGAGAATATTCACCAAACTAAAAAAATTACACTTACAGCATATGTGTTAGTGAAGTGTAGCGCTCCGGTACACTAGCTCTTTTTTTGTTAAGAGATTTTTAAGGTACATTTACTTTCCTGGATTCTTTGTCTTTTGTAGTTTCTCTTCAAGGGGCACAGCAGCACAGACTTTACCATGACCTGATGTCTAACTACAACCCACTGGTGAGACCAGTCGGCAATGACTCTCAGTCTCTGACCGTTCACTTCGGCTTAACCCTCATGCAGATCATGGATGTGGTATGTTAATAATGACTCTCCACACATATCACCTATCATACATATCGGCAAGGTGGTGTTATGGTGATATAAAGATTGTTTTGTTTACTTCACAGCAAAATATCAACTTTTATGTGTAAGAATGTTCACTTTTTCAATATTGGTAATGAGTCAAAACTAGCAGACATTTCTTTGGCTCCAGTTATCTTCCATGCACATTTATTCATTTTGGATCATTTAAGTCTTACAGTATGTGATCGTCTTTAGGTCCTAAATTCTAAGTGTAATTGCTTTACGGCTGTTGCTGCTTTACAGTCAATTCTTTCTCCATAACCACAGCTCTGAGAACTTATGATTCCTCCATTGTAAAATTTAAATTGAGATATACCTACAAATAACAGATTATTACATCATCATTTTCCGACAGGATGAGAAGAACCAGGTTTTGACAACCAACATTTGGCTACAACTGGTAAGACTTTTCTCTTACAACTATAGAAACGTTTAGATGCACAACCGTATGGCCAGGTATTGTATTTTTTAAATGATGAATCAATCTATTGATGGCTACACCCTGGTGTTTTTTTGGAAGGGTTATGTGACTATTTCTTGGATGTGACTTCTTGGAGTACTAATAGCTGCATCAAGCCCCCACACACACCTAAACTCATCAATTGATGTTCTTACAATTCCATTCATATAAGCTTAAATGTTGATCAGTTATCTTTAGAGGTGCTTCCAGGTGGGTTTTGTAACCTGTGGATGGAGAAATGCTAGCTATTTTATTTCTGTTTACAGTTTTTATTCTAAGCTAGTTTATATTTGCTGTACAGACATGCTACTTACATTGTGAATAAAAGTTCCAACTATGCCTTAATTAAGCTTTTTACCTGGTATTTGGTTTGTGCATGTATTCATAATGAATGTGCAGATATTGCCTGATAGTTTTATTGGTACCCAGTCTTTTTTCATTTCAGCCCCCACATTTTCCACCCTTTATCATGAACGCAGCACACATTGTTTATCACAGCTTCTCTATTGTGTGACACTAGCTCCCTGCAGCTGCCCTGTCAGCAAGCTGTATCAGGGCTGTTTGGTCTGCTTTAAATCACCACGTGGAATAAGAGCAGCAGCCTCCTTTAATCTCTCTCATTCTCCATACCTCACACAATCGACTTTGGTACAAACACAAGATTACATGGACAATATTCAAAGCAGCATCTCTATAAGTGTCAGGATAGCATGTGGTGCCTTAGTATACTTCAATTGACTCTCGGAAAGACAGTTCCAATTTCTTAAAGATGTTTATCTCTAAACGTCCCTTTGTGCCATTAAATACAGTTCTGTAAGGTTACAGAAGCACACAGTTCATAGAAAGAGAAGTGCTCAAAGTTTTCTGTTTTTAAGATACTCAGATATTGGCTCAGCATTGGCTCCCGAATAATAACAAATAAGGTCAGAATTCTCCTGTTTAGCGTATATTAGCTTGTGTAGTTTTAATAATTATCTCTAATTATTAACATAGTGTGACCAGCACTCTACGTAAGCTATCAACTCGAAATATACCTTTAAAAAAATACGTTAATTTAATGATTTAATAAGGTCGGGGCACCACTCTCTAATAAGAGAGAAAATAGATAGCTTTATTACTTTATATCAGTGTCATATTCTGAAAGTCGGAGTTTACTCTGTGAACAGCGGCTGATTTACCTCACACACAAAAACACATACACAGGTTCTTTATAAATGAAGCATTTATTAACTAACTAAGATTAAACAACACTAAAGAAAACATATATCATAGAATAATATGAATGGCAAATATAGGAAAGGAAGGTTTACACAATATAAATGGACAGTGAATCAGATTGGTTTGGACAAATACGGAAAGTATGGTTGAAACTCTTAACAGCTGAAAGATGCAGGAAACTATATGGTTAGTTTTATACCTTAATCTAACCTGAACTTAATAGCTAAAAATGAGCACAACCCAAGTGTAAGGAATCGCTGTTGCCTTACGGATGGGTGATCGGTTTAGTTGCAAAGAGGAGAGTCCGTTGAAGTTAAGTATTCTAAGACTTAAGAATGTAACTTAAACTGATAACTTAAGAAGAATAAAGGAGGGGAGACAAAAGGAGTTGCCCTGGGGGGTCCTTGGGGGGCATCACAGGGTCTGGACTTAAAGTGATGAGAGGAAGAGGAGATAAGTGAGCTTAAGAGCACGGAACAGAGTAAGAGCATAACTTTGAATCTGCTTTTATAGCTTGAGAAAAGGGGGGTTGGCTTCATGTCATACTCCTCCCAATTAATCAAACTGATCAAAGTGAGTTTCCTTAAGAATGTACTTTCTGTATATGAAAGAGTTGTTTTAAATGTCTAACTCTCCCATATCTGACATCTGCAACGTTTTAGCTGTTAATAAAGTCTAAACACAATACAGATCGAACGAAAATGACCTTAGCTTCAAAGTAACTTCATTTTAACAAAATAACACAATTAAATCACCAATCCTCACCAACATGAAGCAACATGAAATCATACAATTCTCATACATCAAAATGCATAGGCGAATACCTGCAAAACAAGGATTTATGGAATAAAAGATTACATGTGAATGAAACTCAATCTGTCTTTCTTTTGGGTGCAAAGCAGATGTTCTTATCCAGCATCTGCTTGACCTCTTCCCCCCTGACCGGATGTCTGGGGTAGGGGTTAAAGAGGGCATCCAGTCATTTGAACACTCAAGTCTTTGTTTATCTAATGGCAAAGCTCCTTTGTTGCTTTACGATGTCTGTGATGAAACTGGAGGTCATTGTCCATGAGACCTCAGGCCTCCTTCACGCTACACCTGTTAACCTATAAAATCTTACATGGACTAGCTCCTCCCTATCTGTCATCATTAATAACCCCGCGCATATGTACCAGGTTACCACGATCCCATAATGCCAGTCTCCTTTCCATCCCCAGAATTAACAAAACATCAGTAGGTAGCAGAACCTTTTCCTTCAGAAACCACTTCTTAGGAATCGTCTTCCCACTCAGATCAGAGAAGCAACTTCAGTTAATTCAGTCAAAACAGACTCAAAACACACCTCTTCTCATCTGTCTACCTTGTCAACTAGTTTCGATGACCTAGTATCCATCCTCAGTAGCATAACTTCTGTGTGGTGTAGCATACACATCTAATGTCACTCATTTTTTTGCAAACAAATCAAACCATAGATGGCCATAAATTAAGTTATGTGTATTAAAAATGGAATGACACAGGGAAAAAGTATTGAACACATGAAGAAAGGGAGGTGCAAAAAGGCATGGAAAGTCAAGACACAAGCTGAAATCTATCAGTAATTAGAAAGCAATCCTGCCCCTTGTCAGTGCAAATTAATATCAGCTGGTTCAGTCCAAACTGATGGCCTATAAAAAGGTCTCTCATTACCAAGGTGTCACACAAGAAAGATCTCATGATGGGTAAAAGCAAAGAGCTCTCTCAAGACCTTTGCAACCTTATTGTTACAAAAACCTACTAGTCTAGACGGATTTCAGAAAAAAGGCCTTTTATAAGAAGTAAGGAGCATTTATGGGTACAAGTCGGGAACCGGCCTACCTTACATATTTCAAGGGTGCTGAGTCCAAAAAAACCGGTACCCGGGTGAAATTTTGAGGTTTTGACCTTCTAATTTGCATATTAAAATGGCCGCCAAATTGCCCATCTTGCACAGTTATTGGACCATTTCCTCCTAGTTTTTTTTGTAAGTAGGCAATCAAGATGAGGAAATTAAGTTTCTAGATCGATAGTCAAGGGTCAAACAAGGATATAGTGGAGGCTCAGTGCCTTTTTTATGTATATATATATGCAAAATACCAACTTTTAAGGTGAAATTAAGCATTATTTGTGTCATTTTTTAAGGCCGACATAAATATTAAATAAAAGTTACTCTGAAATTTTCCCTGTTGATATGACATATGATGTACACCATATTATATGATAACAAAGAAAAAAATCCATTGCAAGTTGTCTGAGATTTCATGTTTTTTTTTTTTTTTTTTTTGCAAATTAAGCATTTGTTCTCTAAATTCTAAGACGGGAAAAACCCAGGTGAATAGGGAAAAATATTCAAAAAGAGACCACCATGAAACGTACCAAGTTGAATATTTAGATCAGTACATAGCATGGTCAGTCCCATCGCTGAGGACCCTTTGCCTGAGGTGAATTAACAGCAAAGAGGATCGTAACAGTTTCACACGCTTTGGTAAGTTTCCTGCTTTTTGATTTTTTTAGACAAAAAATGTCAATATTCCTTAGTTATTGATTGAGCTTGTTAACCCTATTTATCCAAAATGATACTTTTTCAACCATAGTGGGTCAAAATTGTGTATTTCAATGATATTGAGATGGCTAGCAACTGGGAGAAAACTAGCTAACAGTTAGCTAACAGTTTTGGAGGGGAAAAAAAACAGCTAGCTAGTTTTTTTTTCTTCCAGTTGTGCCCTAAAGATGACCACCTCTGTTGATACAAGTTTATTTCTTATAATTCCAACCCAAACATAGCCCTGTGGCAGCATAAATCCCCCTACTTTCTAGCTAGCTAGCTAGCTAACAAGCTATCATAGGGCAATGGATGCTGGGGAGTGACTGCTGTGACAGGGCTAGATTTGGGGGGAGGAATTATCAAAAATACATGTGTCAACAGAGGTGGTATTTCATCTTCACTCCTTCAGCTGGATGTTGCCGTACTTCATGCGATATGACCACCTGAACTATGCAAGATGGGGGCCAGTGTATATTGCTGAGATGCACCAACTCCCAGAACCTGTACTATCTGAGTTCCAAAGAGGCAACTTTGTTGTGAAGCGGTCCGATCAACGATTCAACCAGGTCGATCCAGACCAAGCAATGGAGTGGATCAACGGAACAGGGAAAAAAGGAGGGGGATCATTGGCATTACTAAGACACCTTCAGCCCTTTCCAGATGGACACTCTCCTACAACATGAGGTCCCATGTAGCAGAAGAGACACATTTGATGTTCAGCAACACACCTGAGAAAACCTACGTCCACAATGAAGCTACCAAATCCCGTGAAAAGAGAGACAACAGAGACGAAATGGCATTGGTTTTAGTCTTCAAAGGGTTCAAGGTGTTTGATTCAGTCTCCTCAGGCTCATTGCAAAATCTCGCCACGAAAGACGTTGCCACAGAGGCTATCCAAAGCTCATTACTTTCTGCCAAAGACCTAGGACAAGAAAAAGTGAATTCATTCATTGAGAAAAGGATGATTGTTCCTGAGGACAAAGATAAACCAGAGGTCCCAATCCATGCAACCCTACATAAGAGCAAAGCTAAAACATTTGCATCTCTGTATGAAGTGGCCAAAAATCCTAAAATCAAAGACAACAGAACTGTCATAAAGGCTGACCGAAACATTCTCAAACGCCTTGTTACGGCCTATGAGGCAGGTCGTCCAGTTGACTTACCAGCTGTCCTAAAACACGAGCTTCTGCCAGTTCCCATATCCCTTGCTGAAATGAATGGGACACTTCGCACTGGAAACAAGTCTGTATTAGTAAATAAGTTAACTGAAGACATAGTCTGTCCTGAGGCTATTGAACTTCCCGACATGTCATCTTGTCTCATCATAGATGGACAGGCACTTGTGGTTGCCCTTGGAAAGCCAGACAAAGCAGTAACATTTGGGGATCTGGCCGACACATTTGTCAGAGCAGTGTTGAAAGCAGGATGTTACTATAAAAGGATAGACGTTGTGTTTGACAGATACAGAGAAGAGACCATCAAGGGTGCTACCAGGACACGACGCACAAAAGCAGCTCAACCAATCAGACGACTTGTTGAGGGTCGTGATGTGCCTCTTCCAAAAAACTGGACCAATTTCCTGTCCCTCCCTGACAACAAAGCTGATCTTGCCAATCTACTCTCTGAAGAACTATGTGCTCAGGCACCGGATGATAAAGAGATAGTAGTTGCTGGTGGGTTCAGAGACGAAGAGACGGAGGTTAGGTCATCAAAAGCAACAACCAACCTGACTCATCTGAGAGCCACACACGAAGAGGCAGATACCCGATTGGTATTACATGCAGTGCACTGCCAGTCAGACACAGTAGTCGTGTCATCTAGAGACACTGATGTACTTGTGATTCTCGTTTCCCATTTCCCACACGTAGCATGTAAAAAACTCTGGCTGTTGTCTGGTACCACAAGGAAGCCACAATATATACCAATTGATGCTGTTTTTAACAAACTGCCAAAGGATTCAGCACCAAGCCTTGTAGCATTTCATGCACTAACTGGTTGTGATACCACATCATACATTGCAAGTCACACCAAAAGTACATCATGGAAAGTCTGGAAAATGCACCATCAATTGCTCAGCAACCTCGGAATTGGTGATCTCACGGAGGAGACTCAAAGATCTTCAGAGGCTTTTGTCTGCAGAATATATGATGTGCATAAAACAGACTCTGTTGATGCAGCAAGGCATATACTTTTCTCCAGGACAGGTAAACCAGAAGCAATGCCGCCTACAAGCGATGCGCTCCACTTCCATCTGCTGAGAGTACACTACCAGGCAATGGTTTGGAGAAATGCTCACTATGCCACACCTGAGCTTCCTTCACCCTTGGACATGGGATGGAAAGATGGTGATTCAGGACTACAGCCCATTCTTATGTCACAGAACCCAATACCTGAAAGTTGCCTGGAAATGATCAGGTGTGCCTGTAAAAAACAATGCACAACACGCCAGTGCAAATGCCGAAAATCGGGGCTGTTATGCACTGCAATGTGTACATGTCAGAGTGATGACCAATGTCCTTGTTTAAATGTGGAGTTGTAGTCCTCAAGCATACCAAGGCAATGGGTAACCAAAGAACTTGGAAAAGGACTGCAGAAAGAAATACTAATCAAAATGAAATTCCAAAGACAAATGGCACACAAGCAAACTAGAAAGGTATAAAAACAATTTACCAAAACAAGTGACCTATGGAACTTACAGAAGACAGATGAAAGCAAAGCAATTCAGCTAGAAACATGAAAGAAAATATACAGAAACAAGATGTGATCTGTAGAACTGTTCAAGGGAAGTTTCATGTTTTTTTTTTCCCTATTCACTTGGGTTTTTCGATGTTTGAATTAAGAGCATTATGCTTTGTTTGCATAAAAAAATGAATTCTCAGACAACTTGCAATGGTGTTTTTCTTAGTTATTATGTAATATGGAATACATCACATATCATATATACACTGGGAACATTTAAGAGTGATATTGACTGAATATTTATGTCGGCCTTAAAAAATGACACAAATAATGCTTAATTTCACCTTAAAAGTTGGTATTTTGCATATATATATACATAAAAAAGGCACTGAGCCTCCACTATATCCTTGCTCTGACCCCAGACTATAGATCTAGACACTTAATTCATCATCTTTGATTGCCTACTTACAAAAAAACTTGGGGAAAATGGTCCAACGACTGAGCAAGATAGGGAGTTTGGCGGCCATTTTGATATGCAAATTAGAAGGTCAAAAACTCAAAATTTCGCTCGGGTACCGGTTTTTTTGGATTCAGCACCCTTGAAATATGTAAAGTAGGCCGGTTCCCAACTTGTACCCATAAATGCTCCTTACATTCACTTTTTGGGTACATCCCGTCTAGTCTATACTGATGGCATTGGTTACAGGAGGATTTCTAAACTCATGAATGTTCCAGTGAGCACTGTTGGGGCCATAATCCAGAAGTAGAAAGAACATCATTTCAACATAAACCAGCCACGACCAGGTGCTCCTCACAAGATTTCTGACAGAGGAGTGAAAAGAATTATCTGAAGAGTCGTCCAAGAGCCAATGACCACTTGTGGGGAACTTCAGAAAGACCTGGAATTAGCAGATACAATTGTTTCAAGGAAAACAATAAGAACGCAAGACTCCATTGCTGAAGAAGAAGCATGTTGAAGCTCTTTTAAAGTTTGCTGCACAACATTTACACAAGCCTGTGAAATACTGGGAGAATATATTCTGGTCAGATGAGTCCAAAATTGAACTCTTTGGATGCCATAATACACACCATGTTTGGAGGTCAAATGGCACTGCACATCACTCCAGAATCACTATACCAACAGTGCAGTTTTGAGGTGGGAACATCAGGGTGTGGGGCTGTTTTTCAGCACCCAGCACTGGCAAACTTCATATAATTGAAGGAAGGATGAATGGAAAAATGTACAGAGACATTCTTGATAAAAATCTACCAGGATGATGAAGATAAAACGAGGGTGGACATTTCAGCAAGACAATGATCCCAAACACACAGCCAAGGAAACTCTCAATTGGTTTCAGAGAAAAAAAAAACAAGGCTTCTAGAATGGCCCAGCCAATCACCTGACTTGAATCCAATAGAAAATCTATGGAAATAACTAAAGATCAGAGTTCATAGAAGAGGCCCACGGAACCTTTTGTGTGGAAGAATAGGCCAAAATTACACCTGAGCAATGCATGCGACTAGTTTCTCCATACAGGAGGCGCCTTGAAGCTGTCATTACCAACAAAGGCTTTTGTACGAAGTATTAAATACATTTCAGTAAGCTTGTTCAATACTTTTCCCCTGTCATTCCATTTTAATACACATAACTTAATTTATGGACATCTATGGTTTGATTTCTTTGCATGTGTGGATTGCATGGGTTGTTACCGACATCTGATGAAAATGTCATGTCAATAGCACCTTTAGAAATATATTTACTGAGAAAAATGGTGACGTGTTCAATACTTATTTTACCTGCTGTATATATATATATATATATATATATATATATTATATTTGGTTTTTGTCTTTATATTTGCTTGCTTTGTACAGCCCTTTGAGGCATTTGTTGTGGTTTGGGGCTTTAATACATTTTGATTTGATTTGATTCAGATATGGTGAAAGATTTCCTACTTGTGTTTTAATGTACAAAAAGTGTCTAAATGTCAGCTGAAGTTACGAATCTATAACCTGTAGTCTATTTATATGTATTGTAAATCACTCAAAGATTTACAGTATTACGTACAGTATTCATACAGTTTGACCAGCATAAAATTGTGGAAAATCTGAATTCCCTCCTCAGATGTCGCTAGACCTGACACGCGATTGTACTAAGTTCTTGTAGCATGTCACTGCATTATGTTACCCATAGCTGCTGTCACATACATTTATATTACCCATTATAGTGGCTGTCACTGCTTTTACGAAACACACTAGTGGTACAGTGAATCCCAGGTTGACCTTCCTAACGCAGAGCCAGGTCATGTTATGTTATATATGTGAAATATGAAAAGTACATTATGTTTTTGCATCCCGCAGTACTGGGATGACCATTACCTCCAGTGGAATACATCAGATTATCCAGGTGTGACCAATGTGAGATTTCCTGACAATCTCATCTGGAAGCCAGACATCCTGCTGTATAACAGGTAGGTATTGTGAAGAGCCATTGGCTTAGTGCTGCACTGTAATTGGATATGCATGGTGTCAGACTCAGCATGCATGGATTGTCCTCTGCACAATACAATGGGGAGGATCTCAGAGGGATGATGTGGAGTATGTTCTATAATTATAAACAACCATTACAATGTCACTGGTTGTTATTCTTTAGACACAGACAAAAGGATTTTTCTGAAACATAGGTGAATCAATTGTTTTGGCTCTGTTATCTTGTTTTAAAGGTGTGTAAATAGAATAACAATAGTGCCTTAAGATCACAACAAACAGATCATTCAGGTTACTTAAGAATAATTGTGAAGTGGCATTTACAACTGATGGTGAATAATTTGTGGCATTCACCATAATTATATTAAGATTTAGATTTAAATCTTTCATATGAACAACATTTAGTCTAATAAAACATTTGAAATAATAGTTTAAATAAATAATTACTATCCATTACATTACCCGAAATATGGTTTAATACCTTTTGACTGACTGCTTGATTTGTTATGTTTACATCTGCTGATTTCTGTCAGCAGGACTTTAAGCTCTGTGAAGTTCCTCTTTTTGCTCTTGATATTTTTGTGGATGAAGGTTTCCCACATGAGAAGCAAACAGGAAGTCTTTAGATAGCCTTTTTCATAGTTTTTTTTAATGATCATAAAATCTAATAAATGAAGCATATGGCAACTTAATATAAAGTTAACATTTTTGAGTTTCTAATAGATCCCTTGTACGATCAAACCTTAATTGTTTCCTTTTATGTTGCTATACACAAGCAGTTCACAACATTTTTTTTTCAAAATCCAAAATAAGATACAATATAACAGCTTTATTTCACACCAGATCGCCTTGAGCTCTCCATGAAATAAAAAGTTCTCAGAATAAAATAAATACGATATATATTCATGTGGCTAAATGTCAGAAGGAACTGAAATATTCAGGCTTCTGCTCTTGTTTCCTGAGGTCTGCAGAGCATCAGACCCCATGTTGTCACAGGACTCATTCAGGAGATCCTGCAGGGAGAGACCCTCATGCAGAACAAGCAAGATTTATAAACCCTACTATTGCACAAAACAAACCTAAGCCTTGTTCCTTTTTGAACAAGAAGCAAGGTTATGTGTATTTTTTAAATCTATGCATTAACGTCTGCGACAAATGTGGAAGATAGTAACAGATAAAGTATTTTTTTCTTTACTTTGAACATTTAATGGTTTATGAAAAAAATTTGCTATAGTAAACAATGTTGACTGACACCACTCATGCTGTCAGGTAAGCCGTGTTTCAGGCAGAACTGTTTACACTTCGAGGTTAATGGCACTCTGCAGTTTAAATATATTTAGTACAGTCTAGACATGGGCTTTGGAGTAGTTCATCATTTAGACAAATTAATAAAGGGAGAGCATTTTATTATATAATGGAAAATGCTATACTGATCATCATTAATCAATCTTTGAAAGAGTGATTTGAACAAATCACTTCAGAGGCATTGTACTCTCCCAGTCACTAATAAATGTCCAGCAGTGGCTCAGTCAGTAGGGGCTTGGACTGGGAATCGTAGGGTCGCCGGTTCAAGTCCCCTAACAGACATGAAATATGGAAAGTGGACTGCTACTTGGAGAGGTCCCAGTTCTGTGTTCCCCTTGAGCAAGGCACCGGACACCTCCCCATTGCTCCCCGGGCGCTGCACGATAGCTGCCCACTGCTCCTAGTACTAGGATGGGTTAAATGCAGAGGACTAATTTGAGTGTGTGCTCTGCTGTGTGCATGTATGTGACTAATAAAGAGGGTTTCATCCTCCGATTCTATCTATCTATCTATCTATCTATCTATCTGCTGTGTGCATGTATGTGACTAATAAAGAGGGTTTCATCCTCCGATTCTATCTATCCTAAATGGGAAGGGCAAAGCACTTCATTTGTCATTGTCCATCTGAGGAAAGCCTTCATTTCAGAGTCTTTTAATTAGTTGCTGCTCAAAGTTAGTCTGTTTCCCTTCAACTTCAGCTCAACCGTGATTTCACTCTCGGGAGTGTATTTAGGGAAAGTGAATCAGGAGGAGAATGAAAATGAATAACCATCTCCGGGGACATGTTGCATCTCTTCTGGCTCCGCGTGTACCTGCTGCTATAATGACAAAAAATATCCAAAACCAAATTGTTCTGCTTGCTGTGTGTGGCTCATCCAAATTGGTTTTGCATCCTCATGATTCAAAGTGGGTCTGTCAAAGGTTATATCACTGTATAAATGTATTCAAATGTTTTCCACTGAAGCTGCACTGTGGTTTACTTTATGTTGTCCACAGTGCTGATGAAAGATTTGATGCTACGTTTCACACCAACATTTTGGTCAACTCCTCGGGCACCTGTTCCTACTTACCTCCAGGTAAGAGCTATAAAATCAGTTCTTACAGGTCAGTATCAGACAAAAACAGGTTAGAAATTGTAAGACTGCTACTCGTTTTAGGAAACACCTTACTGTATGTTAACAGCTAAACTGACCACATAACCATAACTAGCCCAGATAATGGAATGTAGTGATGAGGTCTTGAGCGCACAGTAATAGTTAGAGGTTTAAAGAAGAAATAAATGTTATACAAGATTTAGAAAACTCTTAGAAAAACAACAGAACATGAAGTTAAAGTCCAACTAAAATTAATGTAATGTTTTAAACTCCTGTGTCCTGAAAAATTGCAATTTCATGTTATTTTCTGATTTCATGGCGACCTGAAGATTGATTTATAGATTAAACATAATTGACTGGGGACTAAATTAAGAAATGAATCTGTCTCGATTTCAACGCATCTATGAATTTTTTATATTTATATGCTGTGGCAGGATGGCTTTGGCATGCCGTAAAACCTTTGTCCCATAAAACAGATATATTAGCATGCCAGCTATTTATTTCCACCCTGCACATTAGTTGCTGCACTTTATGAAGAGCTCTAACTATAATTGTGTGCTCCAGATAATGCTCTTTCAGCAATACGGTGGCCCTGAAGTGCAAATGAAAACAACATTTCATAAAACACTACGACATTTCATAAAACACAACAACATTTCACAAAACATAACGACATTTTATAAAACACAACAACATTTCACAAAACACTACGAGATTAAAACAATTACAGAAAGGGTATTCTTTTAGGGAGAACACTTCTTGTTTGTGATCGGACAGAGCTAGCCGGAGAAACTCTGCTGTGATTGGTTGTTTGACAGCGCTACGTCTTTCCTGTTTGGTCCTACTCAGCTGTGCATACATTTTAAAATGAGTTGGAAAAAATGGAAGAAGAGATGGATATCTTAAGGGAATATTTGAACAAAGGAAATACATATGAAGTTGTCGTCGACATGCTGTCAACCCATCACAACATCAACCTGTCCCTTAGAACCCTGAAAGTGTAGTTAAAAGAGTTTGGTCATTTGTGCAATATAATAAATGTTGTATTTTATGAAATATTGAAGTGTTTTGTCAAATGTTGTTTGGCACTTCAGGGTCACCATACCTTCATCGTGTTTGTACAACAGCAGCAGGAGTTATGTGGCCCTCAATAGAGTTGTCACTTTCATAGTTTGCTTCAAAACTGTTTCTTTATGTTAGATATATCAAAGGACACAAGCTTTTAGATGAAACATAACTATCTTGAGGAATAAAATAAAACCACAATCAATGACTGACAGTATTTTGACTCAAACATAAAAATACATTTTCATGAAAATGTTGATCAATTTTCACAAAACAACGTATTACAGTAGTTCCTCTCAAAGGTGCATTTATTAAACAGACACACTCCTGCAGCTTATGTTATAGAATTCTCATTTCCACTAAGGTCTTTTGGGAAATTGGCTTTCCCCAATGAATGCTTTGAACCTCAGTAAAGCCATCACTATCAGCATATAAATGTTGGCCGAACTATCCCTTGAATTCATGTGGGTTTTGGTTGTATTTTAGGAATTACGTTTGTTGACATTTTAAGAAAAGATTGAAACCACTCATATCTATCTTATTTTAGCATAACATCCATTGAACCGGCTCGTCCAAAGGTATAGAAATCCGCCTGCTCCAGCTTACACCTCTAACCCCCATTGCACAGTACATATTGTTTATTTAATCTGTGCTACAGTTTTAGCTTTAATTGGGAATACATGTTGGCAGATTATCTCTTTGTCGGGAGCAGCAACTACCTGTCACCTTGTTTACAGTCTTTATGCTAAGCCAAGCTAACTTGCTTCTGAATATTTTAGTGGTGTTAATTAGTTTTAAAGTGCCAATAAGTATATTTCCCTAAATTACCTTTACTGTTATTATGATCCCTTTGTGTTTAAAATGTTCAATAACAGTAATTTAGTGTCATATGCTTCAAACACATAGATCACACCACGCGCTCTGTTACTGATGCTTTAATCAGTGCTGCTTTCCTCTTGAACAAGCCCTGTCGTGGATCTAAGACCTTAAACACTCACAACATTAGGACAATAGAAACACATTAAGACACGGACACAGAAATGAATGAGGTTAAATATTATATTGTTACGTAACAAGCATAATAACGTGAAAACACCCCGTTGCTCCCAAGCAGTCAAACTCGCAGTGTCTCCCAATGGATGGAAGAATCGTACAGGTTATATAGGGAGACTTCCCTCCTTGAACGCACACACACATTCCAATCTTCATATGTTAGCCTGCCCAGTGAACGTGTTACAGATGTGTAGGTTACTTTCTCTTGACCTTTCAGGCACCAGCCTTACTCCGAGGATATACAATGTCAAAGATGTTGAGATATTGCACACATGGCGTATACACTGAGGCCTCTTCTTATTAACCCTCTGAATGACACTTGGTCCTCATATAATTCAATACATTGAACTTAGTAGATTGCATTAACATTCCCTCCTTTTATTACAAATAATATTCTTGCAAATAACCTACTGAGTTCTGCCCTTGAAAGTCCAAAAAAAACCGTTCTGAAACATACTTATCAAATGGATAATTATCCTACTCACTGGCAGAAATCACAAGTTACATGCATCTGCTCACAATAGCCAAAAACACACCTTTTTAATTTTGACTTAAAAACTGGAAGAAAAGACTAATGCACTAATATACTCTCATTGAATGGAACATCATTTAGGAATATGAAAAAAATAAAACTCTGTTTGATTAAAGAGGAAAAAATCTAATTGTCCCATCCAGGTTTAACAAATATCATGTAAATGACATAACTAATAACAGGGTGATTGTAGTTGCTAATCATCAATAACATTGAACTTAGATTGCATTAACAGCCCCTTCTGGCTCACTTCTGCCTGTCTCTGTGGTCTTAAAAGACAAATGGACCCATCTGTGAACTTTAACACACATACACACACATGCATGCAAGGGAACACATTGTAGGCTTTCCTGTCACAGCTGGTGATTACTGCTCTCCCTGGCAGGCCTCGCCGTAGCATCTCAATCAATACTTGCGTTAATAGCTCCATCATTGAATTTCTTCTCGTTGATTGCCTCTGTCTCAAGCATACTGTCTCTCAGCTTTTCAAAATTAATCTTCATTGAATGTCGTATTGTTGCAAAATAGCCGCCACTTGAGCTCAACTCAACTGCATTAATTGGGTAAACTGTATGCAGATGGGACCTCTACATCTGTTCCACATAATTTCCTGATAACATGTCTTGGTTCAGTGCAGTCAAAAACAGTCATTCCATTTTTTCTGCTCCCCTTCTCTATTATTTCCCTTCTGAGGTTTATCATCTTCATGGCACTGAGAGAGAGGCGAGAGACTTTGTTTACTGCCGACGTCTCATATCTTTCTTGAATATGGATGGAAATGATTTTGGTGCTTGTCTCTCCTGAAGTATTACCGGCCACCTTCATCTCATTGTCGTATTGGATTTTTTTACTCTCCTTCAGATGGATGGCACTTGAGCTCCATATCTTTATGGAGTAAAACCTCTCTTGCTGCCTCTCTAACTGCTGGCCCTTTTTCGTTTATATCTCCCCCTTTTACCTTTGGTCTATATAAGTTGAATCTATATCAGAGCTCTGATTATAACTATATCTATTTCTGTGTGTCTTAAGTATCAGGGGAGGTATCGTACACTGTATCAAAGAAAGTGTTCCTCAAATGTTTCTCCCCCTCACCAGGCATCTTCAAGAGCACCTGCTACATTGATGTTCGCTGGTTCCCCTTTGATGTCCAGAGATGTGACCTGAAGTTTGGCTCCTGGACATATGGGGGCTGGTCTCTGGACTTGAAGATGTTGGAAGCGGACATCACAGGCTACATCGCTAACGGAGAGTGGGATCTTGTCGGTAAGAGGAGACCGCTAGCCTGTGAAGTGCAGTGGATTAATATTCTAAATTAAGAAATTGCTCCATAGCTAACTGTGTTTTGTTTTGTTTCAAAGGGGTTCCAGGACGAAAGAACGAGCGTTTCTATGACTGCTGCGAGGAGCCGTACCCGGATGTCACCTTCACCGTGGTGATGCGCAGACGGACGCTCTACTACGGCCTCAACCTGCTCATCCCCTGTGTTCTCATCTCCACCCTGGCCCTGCTCGTATTCCTCTTGCCTGCTGACTCTGGGGAGAAGATTTCACTAGGTTAGGAATACACACACTCACACAAACACACACTTTTCATTTTTGGTGCAGCACAACTTTCGGCTGATTTTGTCTTAATGATGGTTTGACATTTTAAGTTTTCAGCCATTTCATTAATTAGTGGCCATAAAAACAGCAATACAATATATTTTTTTCTCTACATATAAAAGAGGTAGAATATTACATCCCTATTGCTTTTGTAAGGAGATTTACAGGACCCACTTTTACTAGCCTTATATGTGGATTTCAGTTTTGATACCTTTTTCCACCTCAGCAAGCTGCGGTGCAATACTCACTCAACTGTATTGTCAATAAATGCACAAATAACTCACACACATACTATTCCATACTATTGAATTCTGCCTTTGCATTGGTAATTTAATGTGTATCGTAGCTATTCAGCGTACTTGATATATTTGTCCAGATCTGCCCTACACGCAGTGGTTCAGATCCTGATGTAACATCAGAGTTGACATGTTGCTTGTGTTACTTTTTCACATCTGACCCATAACATTCTTAAATTATTGATGTTAAGTGCTTTAGTGAGCTGAAAGATTTTTTGCAATTCATTGACTTTTTACTGTAACCTAACAACATTACTGCAAAAACAACACAAACCTTTCAACCATTAATGCTGCCATATTTTTGGATTTCATATTAAATGTTTAAAGGCTGCATGGCTTCATGCGATGTTGACTTGACTTTGTTTAAATGCAGTTCAAAGACTACAGGTTAAGACTTAGAAAATCATAATCTAATTAAAACTTTTACAGCCAAACTTTTCTTTTATCTTCTTTTATCTACAATTATTGTTTGTCCAAACCCATTTGTCTCCTGGGTAATCAGTAATTCTGTGAAAAAAACAATGTTTCTTTCATTTATCCACTTCCTCTGTGGCCTCGTGAGGTAATCTGAAAATCAGCACTGAGTGACTGAACTGTCAGTGGACCGGGAAAACGGTATCATTTTATCTCAATTGTCACAGTTGACTTGAATGTCTGAGCCCATTTCATGCATAAATTACACAAGCTTTGTGGAGACAGTATCTGTGTGTGTGTGTGTGTGTGTGTGTGTGTGTGTGTGTGTGTGTGTGTGTGTGTGTGTGTGTGTGTGTGTGTGTGTGTGTGTGTGTGTGTGTGTGTGTGTGTTCCATATGTTGGTATCAGTAGAAAGAGTGGGGGTGTTGTTTTATATACAGCTTATGCCTCCTTCAAATCACTACAGTCCGGTGTCACATCTAGGTCCCTTCATTACCAAAAGTGCTTTAGAGTCAGATCTGTGTGTGTGTGTGTGAGTGTGTGTGTGTGTGTGTGTGTGTGTGTGTGTGTGTGTGTGTGTGTGTGTGTGTGTGTGTGTGTGTGTGTGTGTGTGTGTGTGTGTGTGTGTGTGTGTGTGTGTGTGTGTGTGTAGGTGTGTGTGCTCTCACATATTTACTGGAATATGAAATCATTATATTATTATCCCATCCACAAATTGACATTATCATTTGAGAATGGGTGAAAACTAGTTGAGTAATGTGTTTTTGTGGCTGCTTTTATTCACTGATTTTATTCAGATAAAATTGCTCTATAGAGAAAATCATGTTTGTATAATGCACAAATGGATCAGCAGTATTATTATTATGTATGTGTGAATATTTTCTATCATAGCGTCTGTAACATATCTCTGTATTAAGTGTTGTAAACAGTTGCTTATGATCTAAGTTTCATCAGCAATACTTTGTTCATGTTTTATAGAATCCTCCTCGTTTGTTCCAAGGGTTGGTTAATTTTTTTAATAGCATGATAAATAAAATGAAATAAAATATTTATAGATATAACATTATATAATCAAATTAAAGGTAGCTGTTACATTTGGTTTCCAGAGATGTCCAATGTACATCAGCATTCCTATACTGAATTAAGATGTGACTTAATCCTGCTGAGAAGTTCAGGCTTATAGTGAGACAGCCGAAGAGCCAGTGGCTTAACGAGGTCAGCTCATTAGTGAAAACTCTGCTCACAGGTATTCTACAGAAAGCCATTTTCTCTCTGTGCTTGCACCTTCTCAGGTGTTGTAGTCAGCGACCGTGACACATTATAAGCTACCCCGTCACATTTGGCTTCGATGCAGTACCCAATTTGTGGAAGAGTAACATCACAAATACACGGAACAAATTGGGGGAATATACACAAAATAGGAACAAAATGAAAACAACAAAAAGGATCTCTGTATATTACAAAACATGTGTATTCATAACACTGAAAATCTGGGAATAGCGCACTTAATCTTCTGCATATTTTAACAATGTGGGGATGTGTTTTTCACTGAGCTACAACATCAAACCTACGCAGACCTTTAACATCAAAGAATCACGAATCCCTGTCATTACTGTGTTATTTTAATACTTTTCTTAGCATTTAATAGTTTTGTTGTGAAGTGCTTACTAAGATTTGGTCTCCTTGCCAGGCATTACTGTCCTGCTCTCCCTGACTGTCTTTATGCTGCTGGTTGCAGAGATTATGCCCGCCACATCGGACTCGGTGCCTTTAATAGGTAAGCTGGGTGCCATGGTTGTCATCGGCTATCAATGGGAAGACAGTGGTGAAAATGTTGTTACTCATATTTTATCAGCGTCTCATGTCACAGTATAACTTCAGTAGTGTCACGAGCCAACCATCACATGGATATTTTTTATTCAGAGATTTGAGGCACCATATTTAAAAAAAAATTGAAATGCACATTTGTTTCATTTCTCTGAGACACATAAAAAAGTGTGCTCGAGGCAAGAAGGGATTTTTTCTCTCTGTGAGCCCTTTTACACATACTGATAAAAGGGTTTTATGCTGCTTATTCTTTCATGTAATGTTACCTGCATATGCATGACACAAGTTTTTGTATAAATTCTAACCATCTCCTCTGTTTCTCTTTCACCCAGCTGAGTACTTTGCCACCACTATGGTCATTGTTGGTCTATCTGTTATTGCTACAGTTCTTGTGTTACAATATCATCACCATGACCCTGATGGAGGCAAGATGCCAAAGTGGGTGAGTGTCGTTTCATGTTACACAATTATCTGTCACTTATACAGTTACCCCATTTACAGTATTTTAGTCATTTCTATCTACAGTAACCACACCCCAAAACTGTGGCGTGCATTATGATTAACTATGGAAATTAGCTTTGATTAGGCTGCTTTTATTAGGTTAAGCCGATTTAGCTTAACTTACAGTAGTTTATTAGGATTAATATGCATTTGCTTGTGTAAGACACTGTTTCCACCAAATGATATCTTAACATGAAATGTGCTCAGAGGTATTAAAGTGATCAAATAAGCTAAACTTTGTTATACAAATATTCACATATAGTGTTTTTTTCCAAATGTTTTCCTATCAATGAATGGTACAACACAAACATGTGCTATTTAATATACCTTCTGTCATGAACTGATCTGTCGAATGAACTGTAGGCCATACATTTTAATTTGTTTAGCGTGAAACCAATAAAAAACCTGCTATTTTCTGGGGAAATGATTTAATCACTGATTCATCGTGATTGGACTGTTTGGGAAAAGTGTTGGTTTCATCTCAAGCACCTCATGAAATGAAGAGCTGATTGGGCTTCTGTGAGAGTGAACGTGTATGTGTTAATAAATGATACATATAGAGGGAAAGATGAAGACTAACCATTTTTTATTCATTACTGTTTGATCCTAAAGACCCGTGTAATTCTCCTGAACTGGTGTGCCTGGTTCCTACGTATGAAGCGCCCGGGTGAAGAGCGGGTACGTTCAGCCTGTCACAACAAGGCTCCACGGAGCAGCCTGACCAGCATGGAGCTTAATGCTAGCACCTCTGCCTCCCAGTCCACCAATGGCAACTTGCTCTGTGTTGGTGTCCGTGGCCTGGAAAGCCTCCACTATTCTACAGTTGCCACCTCTCCTGAATCTGGAGTCCTCTGCGGGCGGCTGGTTGGCCGAGCAGGTGAGGAGGAGATTCTTCTCCCTACAGGTCAGGGCCCCTCTGCAGGCTGCATGGAACCAGAGATGAACAAGATCCTTGAAGAAGTGCGTTACATTGCCAAACGCTTCCGTGACCAAGACGAGGACGAGTCTGTGTGCAATGAGTGGAAATTTGCTGCGGCTGTTATCGACAGGCTTTGTCTCATGGCTTTCTCTCTCTTCACCATCCTCTGTACCATTGGCATTCTCATGTCAGCACCCAACTTTGTAGAAGCCATTTCTAAAGACTTTTTCAACTGAAAAAAAAAACCTAAACCAATCTTCCTTATGACAGATTGCCATTTTTAAACTCATGGGGCAGGATTTCGATAAGTGATAGGTAATTGGGGCTTGTATTTTACCTAATATTAAACTAAAATTGAAGTCAATATGTTAAAGTTAAAATTAAGGATTTAAGGCAAAGTGTATGTATGACATAACAAGCTTGACTTTTATATGATACAGTCTAATAGCATATTAAATGGAAAAACCCATTGTACTGTTTTAACATGAAAATACTAAGCATTGTTTAACTGTTGTAATTTGCTAACCTACAATGAATGCTACTGTTTTGTGTTATGTAATGTTGCCTGTGCACTATTGTTCATCATAATGCATCTAATCTCGCTAAAATCTACTCTATGTACAAAACAGAACAGCTACAGTACCTCCATATAGTATATCTTGTACTGAAATATATTTGTTGCATCATATGAGTACTTGTATATGGAAAACAGTTATGCGTGTTGTAAGTTGGCTTTCTATTAATACAAGTTGTATTGTCATAAGCATAACCTCGTTCCTTTGTCTTAATTATTGCGTCTAAATTATTTGTATCGTAACATTCTTTGAAAAAAACCTGTCAAGTCTGCTTTTTCAGGTTGAGTCAAATTTATGATTTTTGTAATATGAAGTTTAACAAATAAATGTATTTTTTCTATTTGAAAACATGAACCACATAAAAAAGATGTTCTTGCTGTACAGGTGCCACCTACATTCCAACACATGGTATAGAGATATTGAAGTGCTAAAGTAATTCTTATTCATGTCACACAAATTGCCATTATTGATTTCATCGTTCTATGTAGTAAACACCACCTCATTATAGAGGAACCTAAATATTTAATGGTAAATAGTGTTTCTATAAAGTTCTAACTGAAGGCACCTGCATTTGTTTAAGTCACACAACTGCCATCTAGTGACTGAACTTAACAGGTACACCCAATTGCACATTTACACGTAAACCACGAAAGAAGTGTTTAATGAAAAGCTGAGTGTAACTATAAATTCATATTCAGAAATTATCTTTTTGACCAAATTATGGCGTATTTATTATATGATCACACATTAAATAATCGTGCACAGAATTCATTATACAAAATAAAATCCAAATAATAAATAATAACAAAACAAAAAATCAAAAAGGAGCACTTGAGAATATATTTTTTAAAGAAAGTCTCTAATAGTGATAACCTCGTGCATTTCTTGAAATTATTTTTGGGGAAATTTGGATGAATAGGCCAAATTGGTTTAAAATAACAGCTCATTATTGTTGTTTCATAAATCATACAAGCTGAGAGGAACCTTGATCCACAGCACGGGTTTTTTCCCCCGGAAGGAATGAAGTGCTGCCACGCACTTACTTTCAATGTGTGCGCCCCTGTTATGTCGTCGACTGGAAACACACATTCAGTTTTGGTTTGACAAACCCACCACAACTTTGGTGTGAGCTTTGACTATAAAGTATTCAGTTAAACATGTCGGAGGCATTGTTACAGTGGTGTGTGGACCAGTTACACCACAAGTTCGGGTTGGAGGCATGTGAAGACATCATCCAGTAAGTACTCGCTGGTTAGAATAATCTGTCTGTTAAAGACTGACAGACAACCAGCTAGCATCTGTCCAGAGTCCGAGATAAAATGCCAGCTAGCTTGGTAGTATATACAATGTCTTGTCTGGGGTTTAGACAAAGTTATGTTTGTATTAAATAAATGTACCGATTACCTTTGATACAGTTATATACATTTGAGCCTACAGCTGTTACAGTAGCGTAGCCGGTCAATAGTTTGGCAGGTGTGAAAGCTATCTATTGACGAGCAGATAACCGGTGCTTTAATCACTACCTTGACTGACTTTATTTAATATAAATCACACTTTCAAGAGAAGCTTTTTTTAGGTTGGATATTTTACAGACATTCACCTCGGATCCAGCAGCGTCTTCTTCCTTGGTTTCACAGACTGTCAGCAGCCATATCTGTTTTGTTTTTTTGTAGTTCATGTTCAAAAGGTATATTGTGTTCCTTGAAAAGAAAACATTGTGTTGTTCTTGCATTTGTTCAAACAGTATTCACAGTATATTTCAAATATACATTTATGTTTGGATTGATTCTATCAATAGCTTGTGCCAAAAGGACTCCAAATCAATGCAGCATTGTATTACTGCAGTAGACAACCTAAACACCTCTTTTTTTCAGATTTTTTTAGATTTCTAAATAAATGTTAGTAAAATTGTATTCCTACAATGGACAGATTGACACTCCTTTTCATATTGGTGACCCAAAGTCAATGTCAAATTGTATTACCACATTAGACAGGTAGGACACACTTTTCTGATTAGCTTATATAGCTTCCATGTAATATGACCTTAATACCCAATAAATGTTATTCAATTAAATGGTAATTGTGTTATCCTGCTGTCTAGATATGTTCTATCCATCGAAGATGCTGAGGAGATTAAGGATTATATGGGAGACCTCCTGCAGGGCACAGAAGGGAGGAAAGGACTGTTCATAGATGAGTTCATCAGCAGATGGAAGAAGACTCAGAGACAGCCCACAGATAGCTCAAATTCTTTCATTGTCAAGGAACCTTTATCATCACCAGGTAGGCCAAAAAAAATGTTGGATGTCTTTCAACTTCTTGATTTCTTTTGTACATAAAACTTCTCCAATGCATAACAACCTTCTCTGAAACTGCAATGCAAGGTGCTTGACTAAACGTTGTAAATAATGTATAATGAATAAGGATTAATACTCTTACGAATGAAAATGTAATTAGCTGGGATATCAAATTTCAAATGTGCTATCAACAGTCCTTGTTGAAATTAGTTTCCTCTGCTTTCCTAGATTCACAGGACATGACCAAAGATTCCCTGAAAAAGTCTAAACGCAAGGGCCGTAACAAACAGGAAGTGATGACAGTGAGCCAATCAGAGCCTGAGCCAGAAGCAGTCAAAACCCCCATTGATCTGATGAGGGTGAGTTGACACGTCCCTAAATATTTGTTCACTTATCCCTTCCTTTTTATAGTCTGAGTTTAACAACAACATAAAACAGTTGTAAAGGTTCAATTTCCCTTTTGATGTTGTGCTAATTTGTCCACCCCATTTATTTATTTGATCTAATTCTGTTTCCTCTCCTCATTTACTACTTTCTCAGGCCCAGGAAAACAGTAGCTCAAACTCAACAAAAAAGAAGAGTAAGTTTGTCAATCTCTATGCTAAAGAGGGGCAAGACAAGCTGTCCATCTTGTTCCCAGGTCGACATGCTTGTGAGTGCCTCGCCCAAAAGCACAAACTTATCAATAACTGCATCAGCTGTGGTCGCATCGTATGTGAGCAAGAGGGTTCTGGACCCTGCCTCTTCTGTGGAAGCCTGGTATGTATAGGTCCTTAGATATGTTTATATTATTTATTTATTTTTGGTACTCGTGGTGCTAAAACTCATTTTTTCTGATTCAGGTCTGCACAAGAGAGGAGCAGGAGATCCTGCAACGAGACTCCAACAAAAGCCAGAAGCTAAGAAAAAAGCTTATGGGAGGTAAGACACAAAAATATTCTGTGTTATTAAATAATCCGATCTATGAAATAATGATGTGGATCAATGCTTTAAATTTGTTTTTTGAATGGTGACAGATGGTGGAGAAAGAGATTGTCTTCCAAACCAAGAGGCCAAGATAAAGGCTGGCTTGGACAAAGCTGTCCAGCACAAGGAAAAACTGCTGGAATATGATAGGAACAGGTATCATAAAACTCAAAATCTAGGAAATCACCTCACAGTAATAGATGTGTTTACTGTTTGGCGCGTAATATACACACTTAAAATGGATTTCAATTACTACAGAATGTAATAAGGAAACTTGCTGATAACACTCACTTATTTATGTATTGTCCCCTTAAAATCCAGTGTCAGGAGAACACAGGTTCTGGATGATGAGTCGGATTACTTTGCCACTGAATCCAATCAGTGGTTGTCACCCAATGAGAGAGAAAAGCTGAGGAAGAAGGAAGAGGAGCTGAGAGAACTTCGCCATGCCTCTCGCAAGGATAGGAAGATCACGCTGGACTTCGCTGGTAGAAAAGTGCTTGATGAAGGAAACAACCTCAACGAGTACTACGACAAGTAAGTTGATCTAACATCCGTTTAATCAGGGCTGCGATGGTAGATTTTTCATCGTTTATTAACCCTAAACTCCTCATCCTTGTGACCTGCAAATTAGGTTGGATGAGACCCTCAGGTCTATGAACAGCGACTCTCCTTCAAAATCCTCAATGTTTTCTAGACAAGGTGGAAGGCAAACCCTCGGAGAGCTGGTCAACCCCAACATAATGCAGTCTGCACCTGAGGTAGGTAATTTCTGCCATTTCTACAAGAAACAACAGTGTTACCCCGTTGAACATTTTATACCTCTCCATATCAAAAAATCTCTTCTTTAGACATGTGTAACAATATACTTTTTATTTAGAACATGAGTTAAATGGATTGAAATAAACAGCTGTTCATCTTGCCTGCAGCCTGACAGCATAGTCCTTTAACTACAATTAAAATTGTTCTGAAAATGAATAAACTTTCCAGTGGGTGGACGTTGAAGGCAGTGAAAGCTACAAGAGAAACGTGAAGCAGGGAAAGAGCTCGGCGGAGGACAAGGGAGGAGAAGAACGTCACAAGCTGAGGCTCCAAGACAAAGACCTGCAGGAGATGTCTGACGGGGGCTGGTGCCTCAGCATGCACCAACCATGGGCCACTCTGCTGGTCCAAGGCATCAAGAGGTAAGCAGCAAAGGAAACCCCAAACTTGCTTATAAGATGAATTGAACCGCAGTACTAACATAGTTTAAAACTCTTATGGAGATGTGTTTTCTTATAGGCTAAGGTTACATTGCATTTTGTGTGTATGTAGGGTTGAGGGGCGACTTGGTACACATCCCATCGGGGTCGTCTTTGGATTGCTGCTGCAGCCAAGAAGCCTTCTCCTCAGGAGATTGCTGAGGTGGAAGACATGTACCGCCACATCTACAAGAAAGGTAACCCATATTGTACACAGTGAATCAAGAAATAAGACTGTAAATACCGCAAGTGATATGCTTCAAGATGTCTTGCACACACAACTTTTATTTAAGTGCACACATCTTGGAAGTAAACCACTAAGTCGGAGTGTGTTGGGGGATTTTTGATCCCTCTTGTTTTCTGTGCAGTGCCAAGGTTTCCTAAAGACTACCCCACTGGCTGCCTGTTGGGCTGCGTCAACATGACGGACTGCCTTTCTCAGGAGCAGTTCAGAGAACAGGTCAGTGAAACATTACATCATTCTAGAATTATAAGTTTAGTTTTGGTGCTCGTTTTTTTTAAGGAAGTCAGACTACAATAACTTTATTGAGTCGCTGAACAAAGCAGAGATGTATGTGGCAATTCAAGTAGGAATGTCTCGTTGTAACCTGAAGGAGGCAGTGATGGACAGAAAGACTTGAATAAAGTCTTATTTTTATAAATGTTACATTTATTATTATGCTGCTGTGTTTATTGTATCTTTGTTACTCTGGCACAATAATTTATTTCAGGATAAATAAAGTCCTATCTTATCTTATATTATCTTATCTTAAAGTGTGAAATGATGGTATTCAAAACCGCAGGATGCTTTGAAAGGTTACTTTTGATAAATGTGACTTGGAGGATTTCATTTTGGCCGACCCTCACACTGTTGCTGATGTATTTGTTGTTTTCGGGTGACTGCTTGAACTCCTCTCATTGTCTTCCTTTGAGTTTATCTGTCTCTCTGCCCTAGAGGCTATACATCACACCCAGTTCTGTCTCATCATGTGATTTGCATGACCATAATCATGGATATGTTAATACAAAGTTAAAAAGGCCTGTTAATTAGTGCATTGTAATTATATAGACATCCAACTAATATAACAAAGTAGAGGATAATATACACATAGAGAAAAAAGTTTTTGTCCTCAAGGGTGAAAACATGAAATCAACTGGGACTGTGAGTTTGTACCATTGTCATTTTTTGGGCTAATGGTAGAACATCTGTTTAGTTTAATGTGTTAGATCATCATTCCTCCTACACCTTGTGTTTGCATAACTTAGAAATGATCCTGAGAAACAGTGCATCTGCAGTAGCATCTCTTACCAGCAGAGGCCAGGCTGCACCTTTTCACAAGCATCTCTGCCAGATTACAGTATTTCCCACTAGAGGGAGTATGCACCAGAGGAATATCTGCTGAAACACAAACACAAACCCTCATTATACCACTCACATCCAACCAAAATGGTTTACTTATACACATCACTTTGCATCATCCTTTTATGTTGATTCAGCAGCTGTTTGTATTAAAAAAGGCGTGTTTTGAATCACAGTTACAGGAGAAATTTATAGCAAAGAGCAGCCTGCCACTACAAATAAAACAAATGGTTTACCGGCTCCTCTCAAGCATTTCATTTTATGTCTTCCATGAACACCACCCTTAACCAGAGTGTTACGAGGTCTCTGGTTTGACTCTGTGTGATGTGGCAAAGCATGTAGGTGCTTCATCGGCAGTCAGTGCTGCCTTTTTCGAACTCATAAAATGTTTACTTGAGCTTCTAAAACCAAATTGATTGAATTAATTGCAGTTTTACCAAATATAAACTGGAAAAACCATCCCACTTCCCATTAAGTCATTATGTGTATACAGTCACTCCCCTATGCAGTGTCAATGGAACAACACATTTGCTTAATTACATTGCCATCCATGGCTTGCCTGTTTTGCCTCTAGCCCTGGGAAAGACTTCTCTTTCTGAGGCCCACTGATCCCTTCTTCTTACAGTATAGTATACTTAGTTATATGTTTGTTATTATAACCATAACAAAGACTTCAATTGTGAAAATCATAATAGCCCACTATTTATATATAAATATATTTTAGACAGAAATCACTAAACAAATACACAGCCTTATTTGATTTGATATTTCTCATTATAGTGGTCTTATCACACAGAAACATACACTCATACATATGAGTAACTATATTTATATATCTATAGATAGATATATAAACATATAAACACACACACACACACACACACACACACACACACACACACACACAGATATTCAATCATGAGACATTGAGGTACTGAAACAACTCACATTTGGAAATTGTCTTTCATTCCAATAATAAAAAAAAAAACATGAACATTTTTATTTGTGTATCCATGAATCTCTGCAAACCCATTTTAACATATGTCTTTCTGCATAAAGACAGGTATGTTATTTCTATGTTTGGGTAAAAAACTGTGTGCAGCTACATGGTTTGCATTCTGACTGCTGGGAACTCTAAATCTAAGGGCTTTCCCCTTTTGTACTCTGTCCTCATTCTCTCCTCCACCACTCATTCCACCCAGGGCTGTAAAATCATGTTTGCAGGCTGTGTGACTGCCCTTTCATCCTGTGAAAGGGTGTGTGTGTGTGCGTTTGTGTGTGTGTCCACTTGCACAGAGCAGCCATAAATAACACCCCCACCCAACACAAGGCCCCTTAGAAAAAAAGAAAGGCAGATGTAGAAAATAGTGAATCAACCAGAGAGCACCAAATGCCTAATGATGATACTGAGCAGTTGCTTAGTGCTTATTCCAGTCACTGTTTTGAAACGCATACTATTAGCCGTTTAGCATTGTAAGCTTGCTTCCTTTCATGTAAGCTACATAGTGCACGTAGTGTGAGTGCATAGTATTGCACAACTGAGCTGCTGGGTGAGTGGGTGAGGTGTAGGATTTACTGTCCTGTGCTGGCAGTTGTGGGTGGTTAAAAGTGGGGGGGGGGGTGGTGAAGGACAGATAGCCATTATTCTTCAAGCTCTTCTAAAGCTGCCCCTAGTGATGTATGAAATATTTAGAGATAGGGGAATGTGGGTGGATTGGGAGAGCTTGAGAGAAACACTATTCACGCAGTAAATGCAGTAAATATTTGACTATCACTGATCCAGTGTGATGGAAGTCTTTGCCCTGTTGGGGCGCTGTTGTACAAAGCAGCACCAAAAAGCTGCTGATGGACGGGGTAGAAAGACCACCCCAGGCTGAGCAGGATTTCCATCTGCTTGACTTGGACCAATTCCTTCCCTCATTAGAAACTGACTGGTGTATTGATCCATTCTCCCCATAATCTCTCACTCGTCCCAACTCCCCAACCCCCCGCTCTCTTGATAATTGGCCAGCCATTATGATCCGTGCGCTCCCTCTTCAACCCTACCCCCCAGTGCTCACTAAGCAATGGGTGGAGACGTACGTACTGACCTGCCGGCTGCAGAAGTAAGGGGTAGGGGGTGTGGGGGGTTGGGAAAAAGATAGGTATGTAGCAAATTAAATGATGTAATATTTTTGCTGAAAGAGGCAGAGTGAGATAATTAGAACTGATAAGCAGAGAACTCTGGCCAAGGCTGGTAGATTTGCTCCAGATCATTTACTCCACACATACAAATGAAACATAAAATTAAGCATTACTATGTTTTGAGTACAGCATCTATCTACACGTGCACAGAGCCATTACCAGCCTTTAAATTGGTGCACAGAAAAGGCACATCAGACCCCATACAGAGCTAAAATCAGCCTTCTCCTGTGGTGAAATTGATTGGATCAATCTACACTCTAAATAAGGGGCTCATTTATTTCTCTGTTGCAAAGACCATATAACCAGCTTCAGAACTACACGTGTTATTGAACATAAGTCAGAGAGGTATAGTCTTTGAAAAGACATGCTGTGCGCAAAACCAGGAACGCTTCAGCGCTGTATTGATTCAATTGAAATGACTTAAAGGGCAAGAAAGGTGTGTGTGTGTGTGTGTGTGTGTGTGTGTGTGTGTGTGTGTGTGTGTGTGTGTGTGTGTGTGTGTGTGTGTGTGTGTGTGTGTGTGTGTGTGTGTGTGTGTGTGTGTGTGTGTGTGTGTGTGTGTGTGTGTGTGTGTGTGTGTGTGTGTGTGTGTGTGTGTGTGTGTGTGTGTGTGCGTAAGCTGGATGTTTCAACAGTCACGGAGGTTTTTGAACTGTAATGCAGCCTAATGTTTCACAGATAAGCATGTTTAATTTACATTGTGTCTGTTGAAGGCTGACATATAGCAGTTCCCCTGGCACCTATACATACCAGACAGACATATGTTTGAGACATGGCTTGATCCGGGTGGTTTATAGCAGTGGTCCCAGTTCTTGATGTGTGTTTCACATTTTCTGGATCAAAAGTTAACACAGATTATATTTTATTTCACAAAAGGTAAGAAATGTGCATAAGGCTTTTTCTCTTGAGACATTTAGGCGTCTTGCAGTGAGAGGTGTAAATAATGAAGTTAACGATGGCTGGATTTCATTTGATTGTATCACTATTAGGGTCCTATTATTGTGCATGCTGGACCACTGTCACACTGTCAGGGCAAACGTGTAACATCTGTGCTATTTCCACCATAAATTATGAAATCAATACAAAACTGCTGACATTAAAAGCACTGCAATAGACCCAACTCAGTCCATATCTATTTATAACAACACAAGTGAATACAACTCACACAATAAGTACATAACAAAACAGTTGATTTGGTAAAAGAAGATTGCAAGCAAATTACTAAATTCCAAATCTGAATAAAGCAACAACTTAATATTCACTCATTTGATTTTACATTATACATTATATATTATACCTTAGTAATATCATCTACATACAGTAGATGATCAATGGAAGTAAATTTCCCCCCTGTGGGACTAATAACGCTATTCTAATAAACATGTAATGGTATGATCTGCATACTGTATAAATATGTAGTAGTATTATCTGCATACAGTATGTTTATGTAGTAGTATTATCTGCATACAGTATGTTTATCTAGTAGTATTATCTGCATACAGTATGTTTATCTAGTAGTATTATCTGCATACAGTATGTTTATCTAGCAGTATTATCTGCATACAGTATGTTTATCTAGTAGTATGATCTGTATACTGTATAAATATGTAGTAGTATTATCTGCATACAGTATGTTTATCTAGTAGTATGATCTGTATACTGTATAAATATGTAGTAGTATTATCTGCATACAGTATGTTTATGTAGTAGTATTATCTGCATACAGTATGTTTATCTAGTAGTATTATCTGCATACAGTATGTTTATCTAGTAGTATTATCTGCATACAGTATGTTTATGTAGTAGTATTATCTGCATACAGTATGTTTATCTAGTAGTATTATCTGCATACAGTATACACCGTATGTAACATACTATAAAACAGTATTATCTCCAAACAGTATAAGTGGTAACTCTAACATTGTCCAGTCTGTATAGGATATGCCCTTGAATATAACAGGGTTGCTAAGTCAATTACATGTTTCTTTCACAATCCAAACTGCATTGGTTGGAGGTTCATTTTCATTTAAAGTCATTGTCGCCCTGTGTCTGCTGTTAATGTTATTTCAGTCTCTCCATCTGCATTGATCCGTGCTCAGAAGCCTAGGTTTTACTTCTGTCTCTTTAATCCCCGGTAATAAACCATTCTTCGTTTTAGCATTCAGCTTCTTTACGAGTTTATATTTGACCTCAGTATTGCATACTGTACATAGACTACAGCACAGTAGATGTATGCACACCAGCACATGTCTGATAACTGAAACCACAGGCCTGTAGCCTATCACATAGCTGCAAGCTTTGCCACTTATCTGTTAAAAGAAGTGCTGGTTTCTGTGGAATTCCATTTGTGCAAACTCTCCCTCTGACCTCCAGAGTGGAGCTTCCGTGCCTGTTAGGCCTGCTGGAAGCTCGGACTGATGCCTGCGTTTCCTTGTGTGGTAATGTGATATTTATATGCTGAAAGCCTTCCTGCCAGCATGCCACACACGCACACACACACCCACACCCACACACACTCAAAGGATATATTGGATGCATTCCAAAGGAAGGTTAGTCTGGTGATGCTATTTTTTTTCTCTGTAACATTGAGTGAATCCATAGCAGTAGCTGCTTCGCTCTTTTCCTGCTCCCTTCCCCTTCTTTCATTCCATCTTCATATTTACCCCCGCTTTCTCTCTAACAGTATATTTTACAGGTCAGGGCTGTGAAATTGTATGTGTTCCTGCAGAAGTCTGATTATGCTCAGTGAACAGACATGCACACTTACATGCAACTATGCATCGTTCTCTCTGCTATCTCCTTCTGCACAACCCTCAGTCACACACACTCACATTCCTCCCCTTCCTCCCTTTTCCTTGCTGGGCATTTTGCCATGACAGAGAGGTCAGACATCATGTGATTCTGCAGTGGTGTGTAGAATGCGTTCAGCCCAGAGTCCCCAGGCTCTGGATGACAACCAACCAAACCTCAGTCACAGGTTTTTCAACAGCATGAAAAATACATAGAACCATCTGCCAGATTTGAAATGGCCTGCTACACTTCCATCCTTAGACCACTTCATTGAATGACACAGTTCCCGCTGTTTGGGCAACAGTAAAGCCTCTTTTACTATCCGTCCTCCATTTTGATCTGCTCAGGACTTGTTTCTCCTGCTGTATGCTGATCACAGGATCTTGTAGCAAAGATAAAGGCAACACGAGTCTGACAGTTTCCTTTGATGGTCTAAAAAGAGCAGTGTTGATGAAAATAAGTAAGAATCAAAGAGGGGTGACTGAATACTAATCTGTATGAAGTGTTATTCTGAATGCTAAACAGGTTCAAATCATCTGTCTTTATTCTTAAGGAATAATGCAATCGTTATTGGTGTTTTAAATCCGACCTATTAAAAGTACGATGTATTTCTAAGCCGTAACACATTTTTTGTCTCATTGCCAAAGTCAAAATCATTATGCAATCAATAAAGTTATTTGGAACATAAACAGAAAAGCCTTAAAGGTACTATTACTACTAGTGTTGAATACAACTTTTAACTATTACAATAAAAGTACAAGATATGAATTTACCAATTAGTTTTTGTTAAGGGTTGCATTCAGGAAATTAAATGATAACAATAACAGGAATCTGATGTGCGAGATTACATGAACAATAGATTTGTTTAGAAACACTCATTGGTTTATAGTCTATATCTAGTATATAAAACCCAATGTTTTTGTGATGCATTCACTTATATTAGTATTTATACAGATGAAGTTCCATAGGATTTTATTCTACCATAATTTACACCACATATGAAAGAACTAGAAGTTATTCCCAAGAGAAAAAAACGTGATCGCAATATTCTCCTTTGACATGCGAGCTTCCCCGCTGTCGGAATTTCAAAGCAGAAGATGTTTCCTAAATTGTTAGCTTATTTGAATGGTTGATAAAGTATATGGAATAAATACATGTTACCTTCCATATACTACTAAATATACTGAGGGAGGAAAGTAAAGAGAATCAAAGGAAATAAATCAAGTAATTGAATTGGAACCATTCCTGCCGAGCCTTTGAAAGCCTGTGATTTTGTGGTTAAAAATATCTTAAGCTGTGTCTGTTTTTGTATAGGCATGTTCACAATGTTTCTGTCCTAGCAGATGTAGCTGGAACAGTCTTTTTTTCTTGTTTGTAGTTTGTAAAACACTCATCTGGTTCTTACTTTCTGCTCTTTTGAAATACCGGCCATGACTGTGTTTAACAATGTTTGCATAAAACTGGAAAAGAAAAGACCTCCTGTAGATGTTGATGTTGTGATGTATTTAGCGCCTTGCCACAGGCAAACTCCAACCCCCCTCAATACGCTTTAATGAAGCAAAGAATAAATATGGTTGACATTTATCTCCCATCTCCACATCTGGTGTTTGTTTTTAATGCCCCAAAATGGCTCCTCATGAGGCTATAGTGTCTGTGCCAGTTCTCTGCTTGGAATGAGGAAATGAATGAAGGTTGTCAGCGCAGTCCGTAAGTACTTTGCACAATGTCAGTGGGCGACCGAGTTTCCCTGCTATGGTGTTACTCGGTATTGGAAGAGCTCTTTCTCTTATTCTTTACGCCTGTTCCATCCAGTCGTGAGGACAGGCATTACTTCACTCATTAGGTCGAGCTGCTTTTGAGTGTTTTTGCCAGCATTCCTCAGGCATGCCTTAGCAATTGCTTGATGTCACACAAGACCGTGTGTGTTCATTGGAGAAGAGATCTTTATCCAGCCAATCCCTTACCCAGCAGCAGTATAACCACAAGTATCTCTCTTAAAGAGGGAGAACCAGAGAGACAGAGAGCGAGAGACTCTCTGCCACTGCAGGGTCAGAGATTACAAACTCAATTGTACTCTGCTGGATGACATGTCTGCTCAGCAACTTCCTGCCTGCGATATCCGAGGAGAGGAAAGCATGGAAAAAAAGGGTGAGGCAAGGGAGGCAGTCCATGCTTCCAGTGCCATTTATCTTAACTCCTTTTTTGAGCAACCAACAACAACAAAAATGCATACAGTATGTCTGACTTATTCCCAGGAAATAATCACAGAAAGAAAAGCAAATTCGAAATGAATACCAAAATATGTATAAACCTTTATTCTTCAAAAGTGATAGAGCACATACACCCTTCTAAAAGTTAATATTTGAAATAAATACACTTTTTATAATCTATTAAAGAGATGGCCTAACAGCAGTAGAACACAAAATAGAAACTAGAAATGTTCTACGTTCATCTGTGTTGTGAACACATTAATGGGATATTTAAGAGGTTGTGTCTACAAGCTGCTAGCTCGGTGCTGCCAGCTGTTGCCGTGGGTTTGTCCTTTTGAAGATTGTCAGTGTTTTTTATAAAGGGTTTGATGCGGAAATCACACACAGCCATATAGTACCAGATTGAATTATAATGAATGATCAACATAATGTTTTTATCTGTTGTCTGTTATTATGTAATTCAAAGTACCAAATGTACATTGACTTTATCTGTCTGACAGATGTGTTCAGATACTATCTTTTGAGTTAGAATCTTTTCCATTGAACTGTGACATAGAGTTATACACAACATTGCTGTTGTTTGTCTTTGCTACATGAGCCCCATTATTCTCCCTCAGTAAATTTCCTAATTCCACAACACAGAGGATTGTGCCTTGGAATGAACTGCTGTCGATGTAAATGGCAGGAGGAGTGAGATCATTATTTTCAATGAGACTCTGCTGATACGTGCTTAGGGGATCAGGGAATTCACAGTCTGCCTTGTATACACAAGGTGTCTGTTTAGGATGAAGCAGAATGAACATTAAATATGATGTGTTTTTCTTTAGTGTAGAGATGTCTCGCTGAAATGTCTTTGCCTTCAACTTCTATGTGTTTGTGTGTAAATATGTTTACTTATCATTTAAATGCAAAAACATGCAAATGTAACATAGTATGATATTGAGTCAGTAAAAATATTGGCCTCATTAAAATGGGTACTAAGAATCAATAAGGAATTTTTAGTCATACTCCTGTGGCTGCCAGCTTCATCTATTTATTTATTTCCTTTGGCATATTTAGTGAAATTTCTTGAAGCACATAGTTGACAAGCTCTTTTTCCACGGTCCACTGGGCAATTTGCCATGAAATGTTTTGGCAGGCTCTGTGTATGAAGTAGAGTATTGATTTACATGCAACATAATTTTCTTTCCCTCTCAGATTTCTGTAGGTCAGTGTTGCGAGAATAGAATTCAGCATAATTACTTGAATAACGCTGACATTTATCGTGCATTGCCTGTGATGGGTGTTTAAAAGCATAGGCATGCTATTACAGATTAACTGTATTCTTTGTAATGCCATGGAAGAACACTTCTTTGTGCAATTGAAATTAAAAGCTTCAGCTGTTTGACCATTCATTTAAGTAGAAATGGTTTTACACCTCCAGCGTTTTATATGTGCCCTACATTGTGTGACTAACTTACATGCTTGTTGGGCTAACATGCTAGCCTGGTATATCATGTTACAATGTGTGTATTCTGTGTGCGATTGCATGGACATTATGCCATATTGCAAAAGTATAGTCCGAATAAACAAACCGTACAGCCCTAATATTTTAGCAATTGTAACTAGGCACAACTCGCTTATAAAACTAGCAAACTGCCACTATAAACGTTTTTGAAATATGCCGGGTGCCAATGAGAAGCTTATTTTTTTGCCTCTGTATCAGATCAGTGATCCATTGTTTTAAAAAAGTACATGAATGAATATTGAGCAATACATCTGCTTGTGTATCATTGAACAGCGCACAAGAGGATAGAAACGGAACAGGTGTAACGGCGGTAACTAAGGAGCAATTGTCAATTTCAATTGATAACTCAGGGCTGTATTAGTGCAATTCTAATGCAACCTCTATATTCTGTAAAACTTAAAAAGATATTTTCCCAGTATATATTGAAAAGGACTTAAAAGCTCCTATTCAACACCTTCTGTTTAACAGTTCAATGTGTTCTCGGTTGAAACGTATCAGTCGTATCCTCTTATCTATTGTAAGCTGTAGCACTAACCCATGGGCTTAGAGAAACCCAAAACTGGCCTTTGATAAGAATCAAGGGACAGCCTTCCTTCTGTGCTCCTTTCTCAATCCGGGCTCATTGCCAGGCTCGAGAGAAGGAAGTAAGAGACAGTTATTTCCCACAGAGGCTGAGTGAACACAGATGGGGGGGGGGCGGGGGTTCTACCCCAGTGTCAGAATATCAAAGCAAATATTCACCTTAAGAGACAGACTTGTTCATAAACTCCCTGGTCCTTCTCCATTTTCACATTATGAAATCAAACGCCCACTGTGAAGTGGTTTGTTACCTTACTTAAAATATGAGCCTTTTTGCTGACAGTTTCTGGGTTAAGGAGAGCAGGATTTGTGGCACCGATAAAAGGAGATTGTGGTAGAAAATAAGAAGTTTTAATGCCTTAGATTCCCTGGAATTTTTCTTTGAAGTCGAGGTTTGAAAGCAGACATGGTAATTGTCTGCAGCGTTTCTTGTGTGTGTGTGTGTGTGTGTGTGTGTGTGTGTGTGTGTGTGTGTGTGTGTGTGTGTGTGTGTGTGTGTGTGTGTGTGTGTGTGTGTGTGTGTGTGTGTGTGTGTGTGTGTGTGTGTGTGTGTGTGTGTGTGTGTGTGTTGTAAAGGAAAATACAAAGTGGACAAGTTTGAGTTTGTGCTTTTCTTTGAAAGCTGTGCAGTTCTCTTATACTTCAAGTAATAAGTAGTTCTAACAACAAACAAGTAAAACACATTTGCGATGTTTGTATTGTATAATTGTTCATTTCTACTCTTTTTTTTATTTGTAATTATGTGCATATTTGTTGACATGCTGCTGTATCCCAATTTGGCATTAATAAGTACATCTTATTTTATCCTAATAATAACTACTTAAAATATAATCTACTTATTTTTTAATCTTTGGGATTTGTTACTTTAGACCACGAATAAACAATGCATACTATTTCTCACCCTTTGTTTTAGAAAGGTATTGTTTCTTTTATTAGAAGGTTATTTTCTGCTGCACATTAGAATTCAGTTGTTTTAGAGTCCTGCACTAAGCAAACAGGAGTTTAACTGTGAGTACAAGAGAAAGCCTTTCTCCTTGAAAAGTTCCGGCAGTTAGCTTGTTGAGTCTAAAAAAAACGACTGTTGTGAGGCAGTCTTGTTTTCTTCTAGCCCAAGGGCCACCGCAGGAGGTGAAGTCATAAACATGGCTGGGAGAGTGGAACGTAGCTAAGTGAGGAAGTCTGTGTGAATCTCCCTGTGAAAACACATGACTTCACTACACCTGTCAGCACTGGTGCTAGCTGCAGTAAAAGGCCAGTGTGTGATTTCACCAACGTACTGTTTTTTGCAGAGCAATTGTTATGCTTATGAAGCAAGGGAGTAGCTAAATAAATTGAATACCTCTCCCATGGAATTTTAAGAGTGGAATGGTAGGATGATGACAGCTTGAAGTCATTTGTATCAAGACAATAATGAAGCCTCAATTGCTGACACGCAGAGATGATTCTTGAACTAAACAGCACAGTACGAATACACCACGGCATATGAGTTAATATGAGTGATTCCTGCCGAGTTTCTTCTCTTGACAGTTTAATGTCATTGTCACATTGTAGCGATGGTTTGATTAATAAAGACAAAGGAGTTTACTGTAAATACAAACAGCATATGTAAATGTGTACTGTGAGATACATAAGTAGGTTTGTTCTTTGACATTAATTACTACTGACCTTTTAGTTGTAATGAAACAAGGAGCATTTTCACAGCAAAGGAAATGTGTTTTTTGCAGTAGAGCAGACTGACTTGGTGGCAGTAATTGGAAAGTCATGGTCCTGGTGCGGAGCTTCTCACAATGAAACAATTCTCTCGTTGTGTTGAGGATATTAATAATGTAAAATATCAGGAGCCAGTGTTGGACAATCCTAGATAATTAATGTTCACTCTCCAACTTGACACCAGTTGATTCTGTAGGTGAAGGAGTATGTTAAATGTTTAATCATCTCTATGCAGCTCAGTGTGCCTGAGCTCTAATGAAAGGGACAAAGTGAGCTCCACTAGCTGCCTGTTTTAGAAGGTGAAGTTATTGCTTCTTTGCGTTAATGTCACATGACACCAGTGTGATCCACTGTGTGAGTCTGTGTCCTTGCAGGCTGAACGTACGTGGGTTTTCACCTTCTGCTTCCACATTTTAAAAGGGTTGTAAAAGGTGTCTGAGAATGCGTTGTGCATGTGACGGTCCCTGTAGCTAAAGATAAAAGTGTGCAGACAGACTTTAATTGCAGTTAAGTTATTCTAGATTGAAATGAGTGAAATGGTACTTGTACATTAGTATGAAAGCTAAAGATGTGTCTAACTTTGGCTATATTTTCATTATAGAATATTATGCCAAAATGTTCTTCCTTAGTCAACAAAGTATTGGTCTATAAATGTCAGATAATAGTACATTTTGCCGATCCCTATTATTATAAATCTTAAAGATATTACTCAGACCTTTACGTAAGATGAAGAAAAGCAGCAAATCATCACATTTGAGAAGCTGACACTAGGGAAGGATTGGCCAGAGTAAATACATTTTTTCTTTATACAGCTAACCGATTATCAAAGTAGCTGCTTATCAATGTTATGACTTTAGACTAATGGATTAATTGACTAATGATTTCAGCTATAGCTAGGATTTATTTTTGCTTGTAAGCTGACGATAGTATGCTCTAATTAACAGGTATGTTAGGCATGAACACAGCAGTTATTACTAACGATATAAATGACTTGTCGCTGGACTTGTACTTGTTTTTTAATTTCCATGAATCATTCCACACAGATTATAGGATTTCTATTACCACAAAAAGAGTGGCCAGTTAATGTAATTTGAATGAAGATAATAAAGATTAAGATTAATGCATGCGGGATGATTTGGCCTTGTTCTCCGGAGTAGGGAGTATTTTGCTGAGAAACAGAACACAATGTTCAGCTGAAGTCTAAACGCCAAATGAAATCAATTATGCTTCTGGCTACATTTACATGCATGGTGTAATTTGGCTGTCTGCCATAATCCAGTAGAGATCCTGTTTCTGTTAAGCTGTTTACATGATCCGTTGATACCCTGTAGTTGAATCTCTTTGTAACCATGAATAAACCAGTCAACAAATTATTTCTATCCACCTGAGCTGTTCTTTATTCATTGATGCAGCCACCAGTTACCATAGGCAACTATTATTTTAAGGATAAAAAATGATAAGAATAAAATATATCAAAAATATTGTACCAATAACATTAAACTTTATTAAATGTACTGTTTTGTCTGGAAATGGTAAAGCAAGTGAAGACTAACGGAAGACAGATGAAGCATAACATAACTGGTACATTTACTATATTTGGTGCAATGATCTATTCGGCCAAGATTTCCTCTTTACACCAAGATTATATATATTATAAATAAAATATAACAGTCAAGCAATACTGTTGTTGCTCTTTTTTAATTCAAAAACCGAAAGTGCTGTTCTCACTCACTGTTTCATTCATTCTGATCAACTTTATGTTGCCGCCTTTCATGATGTTAAAGCTGCTCTTAATGAAACTCAACACTTCCTGCAGATGTTTCACAGTAAATGTGACGTGAAAAGATTATTTCTGCTAAAGTGCTGGAAGGCTTTTAATGTGAAACAGATGGAGGAATGAGTTTGCATTAACAGCAAACAGCAGATGGTAGGAAATCTGTAAACGGGAAGATTCTTACTAAAATACGACCAAACGTAGACATAAAACAGGGAATTAGAATAAAAGGCCCGTCTGTCAAACAGCCTGTCTCGCAAAAATGCCTGTTCTCTCTTCATTTGAGGTAAACAAAATTGTTGTCCACTATTTGACAAGTAACAGTGCAACATTGACTCATGCTGACTCAAATAGAGGCTTTATTATCTGACTTGAATCAGATAACAACTTTTCAATCAGCTGCAAAATAAGTTGACACACCTTAAAGGAATGTGCCGTAACACTTTTTAAAATGATGTTTAAGATTATGACTATAAATTAGTACATGTTGTTAAGCTGGTTATGCTAAGTGAACAACACATTGACTGACTACATTTGTTTCCTTTTTTTCTGGAGGATATCATCTGCAGATCAATTTGGGGTCAGTGTTATGAATAGTGATGCATGATACATACATGAACCGTATACATGTTTGCATGTCTTTGTTGTCTGCGTGTGCTCTGATCCTGTGCTGTGCAGGGATGGAAAAACAAATAACACGCTTGGTGCGTGCGAAAAGCTGAAAGGCAGTTTCAGTACAGTTTCCTGAGGGCAGCTGCATTTGTTTGAGCGTTAATGAATGCCAGAAACAGGCTTGTGTTGTTTGGTGAACACGATAGATTAAAGAACGATTGGCGAACGATTGCTGTTGCATACAGTTCCCAACAACACCCTTTCACCTCCCACATGTAACCCTTCGCTCAGAGACAGCCCATCTGTTTCTCCATTCCCAGGGTGAGAGCAGCCCTGACAGAACTGGCTAAGCAGTATTTCAACACTGGGGAGAGACAGTCGGCTTTGTGTAGCTCCCCATCTATCAAACATCTCTGTGTTTTCTCCCTCACCTTACCCTTTTCTCCTCCTATTATCCTTCTTTCTTACTAAATCATATTCCTCATTTTGACTCTCTGGCTCTCCCCCCTCTTATTGCCTGCCCCCCTCCCCCCGTTATTCCACCCTCCTCATTTTTAAAAGCCACATGCTCCCAGCCCGTCTGGCTCAGTTGCACCCTGCCAATGAAGGGCTTTTTATTGGGCTGAGATTGAGTGCAGCCAAGCAGGGCCTGGCTAGGGCTGAAGCTGGGGCCAGCCTCGCAGTACCCCAACCCCCCCGACTGCACAGCCCACTCCACATGCCTGTTCTGGTCTGGCCCTGTCGCCCAGAAGGAGATTACTTGTCTCTGCTGCCCTTAATTGCCGGCAGCAGCTGAAAGGAGCCTGAGAGAGAGACATTGTAGAGAGAGGAGCGGGAACAGTGTTGGCTTGTTGAGCTGTTACTTGACAAGCTTGGACTCAAAGGTTTGTGTTCCTGCTGTCAAAACTTGGCTCTCTATTAGTTGGTTTTATCAAGACGGATGTTGATGTCTTCAAATGTTGGTAGAAACTCATGGTAATTCGGACTGTGATGAATAGCATATCATATAGAAGGGAAATGGTGTTGAGGAAGGACGGCAGATGAAAGAAAGTAATACAACCACTGTGCCCTCACTCTGCCTTCTAAGCAACTGTTATTTTTCATAGCCAAAGGCTTGCTTCCAGCAGCCTCTGCCCTGCCAACCCATTTTACTTTTTCCAATGAACTTGTTAATTTCATGTTATTACAGTTGGTTTTATGTTGAATCCCCTCTGGCTTGATCCCAGCAAATTAAATCGTGGGCAGTTTATTGAAGTGACGGTCTCTGAAGAAGCTACAGTATGAAGCTGAATGAATTTTTCACCTCCTTCCTTGTCATGTTTAGTTTTTTTGTGTGCAGGTTTCAGCTGCACTCTTATTGTTATGTTTTGAATCCTTATTTGCAGCATGCTCCCTCCTTTACTCGCTCATCCAGTTTTAGCACATATTATCAAAGCGTTGCTGCAAAGAAATGTTGCTTCAGTTTAAATACTTTGTGCAAAGACTTCTTTTCTAAGATATTTGTACTGTCTATACACATCAATTCAACTGCTGAAATACGTTTCATATAGCTTCAAGTTCTTAAAGAAAAACTCCACTTCTTGGTAAATACGCGTATTCACTTTGTGCCGATAGTAAGATAGACTGAACACACTCCGATATCTGTGTGGTTAATCTGAAGCTATACCTGGGCAGAAGCTGGTTAGCTTCGCTGTAAGGTACAGACAACAAGAGACTGCTCAACACATGACTTTCAATTAAAACCACAACATATTGTTTGCACACTTATCGTTTGTTTTATTGTGAATTGAAAAAAAACAATGTTAATAAGGGAGATGGTGTTTGTGTGTGAGCAAATTGTTAAAAAGCAATTATTTTTCTGTGGATGTCGGGGCTGTCTGTTTCCCCCTGATGTTAGTTTTGGTGCTCTTCTAAGTTTACTGGCTTCTAGCAGTAGCTTCAGACTTTAAGCAGATAGCCATAGAAAATGTCAACTTATTCCTTGAGTTCAGCCAAGAACATGACTGAATTATGCATACGGAAACTGATTGGAATTCAAAACAAAAATGAGAATGCACTTGTTAAAACACATGCACATCAAGGTTGAGGTGTGGTTGTCTTTATTTCCTGAACACAGTCTGGAAGCCAGCCATGCCGAAGAGGCATTTTTGTGTTGAACATGAGCCAATTGTCAGTGATGTTTATGAGCAGTAGAAAGTGCAGCGTCCTTGTCTCACAATCGTCTGACTCCTAACTCAAAGTAAATTGGCCTGAAGCACTGAGGCATTAATGCACCTGTCACACTATACACCCTCAGATCTCTCTCATGTCAAACACTTTGGTCCCTCTACCCAGAATGCCCTGGGGCTTTTGCCCAGATCTTTTATGCCACTGAAGACTCAGATCACCTTTTAACTGAAATCAGTGTGACGGTCATAGTCACCAGTAGAGTTTTCACATCATTCCTCTCAACACATTTCTTAATTCCCTACATGTGTTTCTCAACAAGCGCACCCTTAATTTCATTTGTAAGGAGGTCCACTTTGACTACATTAGATCGTTCCTGATGAATATAGAGGGCTTAAGCAAACCTGCTTGTCACACAACTACAATGTTTCATGCCCTTTTGATTAACATGGAATGGAAACAATTAGGTGGGGGAGGTGGTGAGGCAAAGCAGCACATTCAACAGCTTTAAATGCTAATTAGCTAATGGAGGATGAAAGAGGAAGGCAACTGGCAGGGTCTCACATGAACACACTCAAACTCCGGATACAGCTACGTTCCTTTAATCGGAATTTAGCAAGATCACCACCATTTTGTTTGCTTGAATACCTCAGAAAATACAGCCATCTTGTGAAATTACATTTTGTGGTAATGATCTTAAATGAGGCTTAACTCATTATGTTACCATATCCTTTTTGAATCATCCCTCATTCATATGTTTTATAGCTTCTGTCTTCTCTTTTTTTTATTATAGATTTTCTTTTCCAATATGATTCCTCTTAAATCGTAGAGTCATTCTCGTGGTATATTTTGGGCTTCATAAAGCTGTTTTAAGAGACTTTCTTTTTGTAATACAGACGCAGGGGTATTTTACGTTAATGCCCCTAACAGCTACACTAAGTCAGTAACAGAAAGAGCTGCATGCCCCCGAAGATATTTTGCATGTGGCGAACAAGAGTAAAAGACAAAGACTTTGAGAGTAGTCTATAAATTGTCCTTTAACAAGCTGCATAACTGATGGATTTAAAAACGTATCTTTCGGTTTTAGTTAATGGGTCTCTTAACAGTGAATCCACACGCTTTCATGTCAGTTTCAACATTTAACTTATAAGAGCAATTCAGCGGCTGCCTTTTATATTCATTTATTCAAAATTCAGCATCAATGGAATTAAAAATACATGGAGGATGTGCTGGTTTGATTATTGCTGTGGTTACAATGGGATTGTTTTAACACCCTTTCTCTCTCTTTCTTTGTTACTGCTTATTAAACTGGTTTTATAAGGTCTTATTTGCTAGTCCTTGAAATTGGCTATAGGATATTGTAGAAATGTTCCAAAAACACATTTGTTGAACACATTTACACCAGCTTTCTGTGACACTCATTCCATGTCACTGCCATTCACACAAGACCCCGGTCTACAATTGCAGTTCCAATCGAATCACTGGTAAACTGTATCATTAAATCCAATTTTGTATAAATCCAACAAATGACCGATAGTGCTTTAAAAGTAATCACTTTGCACAATGCTAAATCCCTCTGGATTAAAGTGTCATTCTAAGTGTCTTACATAGACATTTCATTGAAGAATCAATTAGGCTGTTTACCTTAGTATGCTATTTGATAACAAATTCATGGTCTTAAACAGTTCTCAGGATCCAATTTTCACATTGTTGGTGTTAATGTGTCTCCCCTCTGACTAGTTGTTAAAAGAAGCTATTCCTTCTTTCTAATCTGACTGCGGCAGATTGCTACAGTGGGATATGGGTTCCTCAGTTGTTATGAACTGAACAGGCTGTCTGTATTGGGACAGTGATTGTCTGAGAGTATGTTTTATTTTTATTTCTGTCAACAACAAAACCAAATCATCCCCGAGGCCATTGCTTTCCATTTAAGAAACTCATCTATTGAATTGCTCACATTGTATATAGATTGTTTATTGACAAAAAGCTAAATGCTTCCTTTAACAGTAGGGCCTTTTGCACACATTATTTAAAAGGTACTAATTAGTGCAACCTCAGTTGCAAATGAATAGATACTAAGTGCACTACCCAAATCCCAGTGCTAATGCTCATCATAAAAGTCACCCTGTGAAACTGTGCCCAATTTATGTGTCATGTTTTCGAATCAATGGAGATATATTGCACTGAAACGGGTGATTATTTTCCTTATTGATTAATCTGACAATCATTTTTACAATTTACAGCGTAGTGAAAAATCTAAAGTTTTGTAATCTATGCCTCATGTTTAATAGTCATGTCTGCAAAAACTGCCTGATTTTCTGGACTATGGTCCATGGTCAACAGTAAGATGAATCTATTTTTGGTTTTAAAGGTATCTTGTTGAGCTTTTTAACCAGTGTCATTTTTATGAAGAGATTTTTCCAGTGTGGGTAAATGTTTGAGTTGGTCTCGTGCTCAGAGACGCACATTAGCATGTGGCAGTCGTGAAGTAGTACATTGCTGCCAATGGTTTCACACTTCACACAAAATGCTAAATGTAAACAGTTACTTTGTTTGTATACAAGAAAACTCCACATGGTACCTTTTAATCTTTTCGTGGGATTGTATGACACAAATACAGATCATTGCCAGCCGTATCCCATTACACTACATTTGTGGACTCACAAACTTCATCTTGTTCAACCCATACTAAATCACACATCATTTGGTTCAAGGGTTGTCAGGGGAATTTTCTATCTTGGAAACAGGATACTACACTGGGAGACATAATTTAATTGTAATCTCTGTGTCATTTGGAAGGAGGAAACAAGGGGCTCTTTTAGGGTCGTCACAAATATCTACCAACTCTGGGTGTTTACATATTTTATCACTCACCGATGTATTACACTCCAGTCAACACGGACAGGCATCTGAAATAAACATCTCTATCATCTCTCCCAAGTTGGTCTGAGACCATACAGATGGGTTGCAGATTTTGTTGATTTCCCTTAAAAGCCCCAAATTTGTCACAACCTTCAGTGCTCCTTTGAGGGAGGCTGTGAATAAGATGGGGGGGAGGAGAGAAGAGGAAAAACCTTGCTGTCATGAAAAGAGCCGCTTCCTGGCTGGCTAGATGCAATCATGGCCACTATCTGATAGCGCCGGAGGAAATTGGATGAGCTGAGAGCCTTTGGCTGCCAGTGATGGGAAAGATGACTCCTTTGTCACTGTGTCAGTCAATTCCATACTCTCACCTGAGAGACCAATCAATAACAGCGAGGAAGAGAGGTTTTCTCTGGTCTTTAGCCCTCTGCTGTGGGCGGCTGTCAATTATGTGCTGTAAAACATCCTCTGCGTCATAGGGATGAGGAATGGCATGTTTTATGGTCCGCATAAATATGTCATGGATGTGGTTAAATGCGATGTGTTTCTGTAGATTCAGAAGTATGCTTTTAATAAATAATGAAATGTAACAGTGCTCTCTGTAATTACTAGAAGAAACCATTCATATTGCTCACACGGTTTTAACAGTTTTGTTTGTGGGATTTTTGTCTCTGTGTATGTCCACATCTAAAAAAGACTTGGATTTTGGCACTGCTTGTAATGAATGTTGTCTGATCTCTGCTGCTCGCAAGTGGTGCAACTGCTCTCATTAGCAACTGCATCATTAGCTGTGCAATTATAGTGCATAAAACCCAGAGAGACCAATAACTATCAGTTGCTGTCAGGGCATGTAGTATTACATCAGGCATGGAGGACATTTCGCTTGATGTAGGAACCCAGACTCTCACTGAATGATTCATGACCGTGATAGCGGGCAGGCATCGTGAGATTTAACATTATTCTTTTCTCAATATGGCTGGGCTGTGCAAGGTAATGCTAAACTGTTCTCTCCTTTCTTCCCCCACCTGCAGTTCCCTGATACCTGTGAGGAGTCTGCTTCCCCATTCGTCTTCATCTGCACCAATCCCCAAGAGATGCTGGTGAAGTTCCCCATGAAAGGGAAGCACAAGATCTGTAAGTCCTACTTATTTAATGTAAAAGGAAGTAGGAAAAATGAGCCTATTCAAAGTAAGGGTGTTATTTAATTCTTTGATCAGCTATCTACTCTGCATTCGTATGCACACACATGCATAAATGAGCCTGCAAAAGTGAAGGACTGATAACTAGGCACAGGGTCTGATTACTATGTCTTCATTAATAAAACAAAATCACACACACATAGAGTGTACTCCCACATACTCGTGTACTACAGATCCTCTCTGAGAGCCATCTGTAAAGACAGGATTTTTCTGTCAGGTTGCCTGGGGGACAAGCTGGGCCTGGATGTGCAATGTTGTTTCTGTATTGTGTGATTTATAATAGGACTCAACATGATTTACCGGCAAGCTCTTTTGTTAATATTTCAAAGCATCTAAAGACTATAGAGGACTTTTTTATGCAGTCGATCTACAGAGATCTCTTTCAGATCTTACTTGATCAATTCAGAAAGGCTTTATAGAAATGGATTTTCTGAACTTTCAGCAATTGTTTGTCGATTTGTAGCAGTGGAGTGAAGCTTGATTAGTGATTTACGATGTCTCAGAAGTATGTCTTGGGTTTGAAGGTTATCAAATTGTTCCTGTTTCCTCCTACACTAGATTTGTTTAGCAAAATCCGGCCCCTCATGATGCCTCTCATTTTTATTTTGAAGTCTTTTTTTATACATTTCATTTTTACTGGCAGTATGGTCTTGAATAAGAAGCTGTACTTGATGAAACCTGCTGACACATTGTTACAGGCTTGCTGGCGTAGGCACGGATCGCTGTAATCTTTACTTACACCATCGAAACCTACAGTGGCATTTGGTTTAGGAATCAATTCACATTCTAAGTAAATATGGCTTTGTTTGAACTTGTTTTTAGTTAATTCTGAACCATCAATATGAATATTATGAATAGTGGATATCTTCCACCTGTTATTTTTCTACGTAACTCGCCATGGGGACAAATAATAAGCTCTCAGTTTTTTATTTTGCCCCAAAAAGATGATATGCTATCAAATACATTGCATTTATACCATCTGCAAAGAATTTAAACCACCAACACCTTCAAATAGATCATCTTTATTCTAAATCAGTGCTTTTACATGTCATTTTATTCCAAAATGGCATTGGCTCAAAACAGCCTTCCAGCAATGTAACAGTGCTGGCTCTGTCTTGTAATTTGATACTTATTCTTAGTCAAACATACACACACATCCCATCCCATAACTGTTCAGTGTGCAGCCTGGAGACTGCTGTTCTTATTTTAGTTATACTAAGATTAATATCGTAAGAAACCTTACATAATGTAACACAATCACATTTGAAAAGCATTGACATCCCCCTGAAAATGGAGACCGACGCCAGTTGCTGATTCTCTACATAGAGACTGAGTGAAAGACAATATGTTATTAAAAAAACAGATATGTTTTCAGTATTGGGGTCCCAATACATAACATAAATACAAATCACATAAAAAGCATTTAAGATTCTCAAAATGTTTTAGGGTTAGGTTGGTTTCAATTAGAATATATTTGTTTTGTTATAGCTTTTGTTCTTACCTCTCATAGCACCATGACCCCATTCTGTGCATGTGTGCTACATTGCATGCTTCTGTCATGTAGTGTGCATTGATCAGTTGTGTAACTGCTGCCTCTGTCATGTAATTTGATAGTTATTCACAGCCAAGCATACACCCACACACTATCACACAACTGTCTAGAGATGCAGCCCGGTGACGGCTGCTCTTGTTTTAGTTAAACTCACAGTAAATATCCTGACATAAGCAACTCCACAACTGTTACATAATGTAACAAGCTGACATTTAAAAGCATTGATAAACCCATAAAAATGGGCGCACACATTTGATATGTCTGTAGATACTAAACTGGGTGAAGGAATATATAATTGAAAAAGCAGGGAGACTTTCAGCAATGGGGTCCCTTATTAAATGTCAAATTAAATAATAAGAAGGAAGATTATTACAAATTTGCAGAACGGCTTAGGGTTAGGGTTAGTTCAATGAAAAATGTATCTGTGTATAATACACATCATACCTCCCTCACCACCATGTGTCCTTGTGTACTACATAGTCCGCTCTTCTCTTGTCTTGTGCATTGATCAGGACATGCTCCCTGTGGTCCACATTAGCCCGGTATTTGGATCAGATATCCTGACCCACTGGACCCACACCGTCCAGCCTGTCTGATTCCTCTGTCACCAGCTAGCTTTTCACTATCTCACTCTCTTGCTCTCTTGCCCCCTCTTCCACCTCAATTCCCACTGCATCTCACGGGTCAAGGCATTGCCGCTCATCTTACTCAGGGGGGCTTAGCACACGTATTTTTTGCTCCCCCGGCAGCTTACATCGACAAGTTCCTCTTGTCACTGGCATTGCGAACCATCTCATGCCTCATCTGAACGAGCAAAGGCTAGAGCTCCCTGTATTTTTCCCCTCACTTATTGCTTCAGTACGAAGCATGCTCTATTGTTGTTTCATTTTATTAGCGTTAAACATTCATGTGTTAGAAAGTGTCTTTAGTAATGTCTAAAAATGTAAATGTGTGGCAGCTTTGATTGATTCTTCCATTAAGCAAATTCTGCAAACGTGTTGTGGAAAAGAGGGAGCTGTGATTACGCTCGAAATATCGGGTTGTCAAATGTTAGCTGGAGTTTTAAGACCAGGCTTTTCCTATTTATTATTTATTTAAACCCCCATTAGCTGTTACCTTGGCAACAACCACTCATCCTTCGGTCAATTTAGTAAATGCATACAGTTCAAATGCTTACACAGAACTGCTGTTATCGCCACTATCTCCATTAAGTAACATTTACACCAAACACAATGTAAAAAACTTTCATTTGTTTATCTGGGATGAAACATATTTGTGTCTAATTGCTTTGCAAGTTGTTGCTGTTGTTGTTGTCCTCAGGGTCTCCTGCATTTGTGCTTGATTTGTTGCTGCTTCTGTTTTTATGGGAATAGAGATGAGGTCAAATGAGCTGAGAGCTGAATGATTCTGCAGTCTCGTGTGTTGTCTTTTTTGTGTGTGATCGGCAGTACTAGCAGACGCTTTTCCTTACTCATAGTATTGCACCTTACAGTAATAGAAGCCTGAAAGGAGAGGAAAAGCGAGCACACCCACATATGGATACACATTATTTGATGCATTTAGCAATTATCAAATGATGCTGCTTCTCTCTCCAGACAGTTTTATTGTTGGCTTTGTAGATAATATGCTAGGCTGTGCTGGATACAGGTTGATCAGTCATTTCCCTGTGGAGGAGCCTGTGACATTTAAAATGGCATAGAGCCAAGGCTCACTCCCTGTAATCAGGGATGTGCATTATGGTTTATGGTCACATCCTGTAATAATTTGTATCTGTGTGTGTGCGAGTGCTTCTGTGTAAGCTGAAGGTCAGTCTGGGTGTTGAAAGCTATTTGGCTCCTGACATAAAGCCGAATTTCCTTTTTCTCTTCGTTATAGCTATCCTTCACTCGCAGCATGTTTTTTATGGACTGACATCCTGTGTATGATGTTGCTGTGTAGACATAACTAGTATGTACATAGCCACATAGTAAACGTGAAACACAAATCATATAACTTTAGTAGAAGGGCCAAACTGACTGGACATTTTTCAAAAACAATTACATAACCTCAGCTGATTCTGAAGATGCTATTCAATTAAATGCTAAAATGGATAATTACAACAGCAAGTAATAACTTCAAATGACCTAATTAACTGATTTTGAAGATCATTGAGGGGTTGGTTTTTCTTTGGTAGCAGTGGACGGTTAAGTATGTTGAAGCATGCAGGGATTTCTGACCTGGCCCCATACTGGACTTCAAACCAGTTTGAAGCCTCACAATTAGCCACCAAACGTGTTTAATTTTATGACTAGAATCTTAACCTGATCCTCAAGTCTGAAATAGATGTGAAACTGATGTAATCTATTTAACATGTTTAACCCCTTTATCTCGTTAAACTTCAATCATTTAGGCTTAAATTCGATTCTGTGTTGAATTTGTAGAACTTTGAATCAGTGCTGTGGCTGTTGTTGCTAAACGAGCCCAAAGCTACTTCCTGTTCTGCAGAACAAAGCATTTTGTAACCTGAGAATTATGTTTGACTTTCTTATTATGACGCCTCCGATGAATTAAAATCCTATTGCTTTCGAGCATGAAGGGTGGATACCCAGAGTAATGTTCCATGAGTGAATCAAATGGCTTCAAGCCTTGTTGAGAGATTGCTCGACCAGCAAGAAAAAAAAAATACGCATCTCTCGAACAACCACTCTCATATTCAACTGACTAAAGCTCTGAATCAGAACAAGGAGATCAGCAGTTCAAGTATACAAAACGGCTGATAAGCTTAAAGCATCTAATGCCTTTTATTCCGTCTCGCGATCATTTGGCAGGCTTCTGAGAAAATGTAATCACGCTAAATAAAATACAGCTCTCCAGAGTGCATTTGTTCTACAAAGATTCATCCATTATAGAAACAAAAAAAGAATGTCCTTAAGAAGCGTTAAAAGAAACAAAAAGGTCATACCCAGATCTTCACTCTTTTTGGGGCTGAATGTATAACTCTTGTGATACAATGTGTACATTCAGTGAGTGCTTTGTGAGTACTGGCTTATCTTTTCCTACAAAGATTAGTCACTCTGACGGCTCTCCAGCAGCTACAAAAGGACTCTCTTCCTGATGTTGGGTCCAACTACAGGAAAGGAAGTCATGGATATAATTGCTAAGATGAGAAATTCAGCTGCAGCTGCAGGTCATGATGAGATCTTTTTTATCTCTCCCAGCGTAAGTCATTGACATATATAATCTCCAAATCACCGGAGACTGGAGTAATTTCAAAGGACCTCAAGGTCGGCAAAGTAGTTGTCCTGTCTTAAGCCCAAGGTCCTTTTCTTCCAATTCTTCAGATGATCTATTCTCATGTTCAGCAGAAGTCAGCTTTGTTACACATTGCATTGCATGTAATGATGTTTTATTATTCAAACAAGTATCCAGTATTTTAAACTGTAAAACTGTGTGAAGATTTTGAAAATGGATGGAAATGTATACTCGATATGTTATGTTGATATGTTAGATAGTATTAGACTCAATCAGAGTTCTTCATTTGGATATGTTGTAAATCTCAGAGAAAACAATGGGCTAATTAGTATTTGATTATGTTTATTAATGTATTTCTTACTGTATGTTATCTATTCTATTTTGTACTAAATTATCCCTTCACTTCTCATGTGTTGGCACCGTGTTAAAACAGCAACCACTTCTTCAACAGCCAGTTGGTCAGAAACACAACAGTAGCTGTTTATAGTGCAGCCAAACAAACTCATGTTGGAAGTCAATAACTGGAAATATTTTAATTGAGTTCATAAGCACCAATGATTGAATTTCCACACAGTAGCCATTAGCCTTGATGACACTTACATAGCCTTCTTTCAGCAGTTAATTGCTTGTTATATGAAGCAGCAGTAGGAACTGTTGAGTTAGCATTAGCTGTAGCTCAACCCAGCTCTGATACAGCATTTGCAGAACGCAGTGAGACCGACAATGAGATAAATGCAGGAAAATTATCGTTTTCCTTTATGCATATGAAGACAATTTGGTCTTACTGTAGGCACGGCTGACTCCAACACTAACAATCAAAATGCTAAACAGAGCGGTAATTAGAGTATGGCTGCTTTAAACAAAATCAAACATCGTACCTTTTTTTTTAAATATTATTATTCTGCGTAAATGTAATTTGTTTAATTAACTCCTCACACTGATGATTAGTGCATGACACCGGGGCTGTAATTTACAGTATGTCACACTAATCTACACAAACGCATCCATAATACAGCAGCAACACAGAGTCATTTTTTCACTAATAGCTATTCTATGTCTAATGATTTGTCTTCATATGCTCTGTTAAAGAAATCGAGGTCACTGAAATCCAGTACAATACATATTAAGCACCCTTACGGGAATAACTGGAAGCACATAATCTATATTTACTTGTTCCTGTGTAACAGCCGCATACCCAGGGACTAGTGAGTATATCACATATAAATGATTCTCTTTATTTGTTTGCTATGCATCCAACATCATATCCCTTTTACACATTGCACTTCCAGCTCTCTTTTAAATATCATTTGCATTTTCCACGCATACATTATCGAGCTGTTGCAGTATGTATTGCTTTTATCCCTCAGGTTGCGCCACATATGGAAATAACAATACATTTAGAGTGAAAATATTGCAGTTGAATTTTGCTCCACTAACCATCGGCTGCACTGTAACCTTGTGATTACCTCTGTGTTTTATGTGTGAAATTGCAGCACCATGGGATTGCAAATAGAGAAAGCCAATTACCTAACAAATGTCCACCTTCTCTCCTGAGGTGGTCACGATTTTTTCTCTCTCCTCTATTTCTCCCCTGCGCTCTTCCACTGTCATCCACTGCTGGGAGACAGAAAGAGGTTAGAGCGACGGAAGTCCTTTTTGATTATTTATTCATGGATTTTCCATTTAATATTCATGCCTTTTTCAGGACTATCTGGGTGCAGAGGAAAATTTGCTTCCTCCAAGGCGGCCGGGGCCAAAAATCAGGTTTCAGCTCCAATGAGCCCAGAGAGAGAGCGAGAGAGAGCGAGAGAGAGAGAGAGAGAGAGATTTCATGTGTTCTCTAGTAAATGAGAGGCAGGCCTTGAAGGTGACAGGCTGTGTTTATTACTGATCTGTCAGCCGGTTAATGGGGAGAGGAGAAGAGAGAGGAGAGAGCTGAGCTGTTGAGCAGAGACCAAAGCACACAGGCAAGGGAACAAGAGGGAGCCCCGAGCAATAAACTGTGCTGTACTAGATGTGCCTGTCCTCACAGATACACTGACAACACTCCTGCATGCTGAATTGCATTCACTGGAAACTAAATTAGTCTGTCATAGAGTATTTTTCTGTATTGTAATAAAATCAGTAGGTTTCAATGAGCACACATTAACATAAAAGGCGTACTGCAGCCTATTTTTAACATATTGTACTTTCTCAAGCCCAATTTATACATTCTACATCCATGTGGCTGCATATTTTTCATAATCTGCTCATGTCTGAGTCTGCACAGCTCAAAATGTGAGACTCTGGTCTGTTCATAAAACAATGTGTAAGCACACCATTTAGACAAGCAGAGAGTTTCTGAGATGTTGTCTTGGCTTTTTTTTTTTTACACTTGTGTAATCAGCTTGCATGACCCGCAGGGCACTGTTGAGATTTGAGAGGCGTGACCATCGGCTTTGCTTCAGACCTTTGCGACCTCAATAACACCATTCTATCTATGGCTTTATGTGAATCTTCAGAATATTCTAGTTTTGACCGAGATGTCCACAAAAAATCCAATACTCTGTCACCTCTACAGCTTGGGTCGAAAAAAACCTACACTTGGTTATGCTTCCAATATGTAAAAACAGTATGGCTATTATGAATGAATTGATTGTTACCTTTGACTTTGTGGTCATGGTGTTATCATCTCTACAGAACAGATGAAACATGAGTTGGTGATAGAGCAAGTGATTAATATTTCGAGCAGATAAGGATCCAAGCATTTCTGTATTTTGTTCAAGGATCTCTTAACATTGCAAGTTAGAGTAGATTAAACATGTTTAGCTATATCCTGATGATATCTCACTGCTATTAATTGAATAAGAGCAATCAGGCATGAATTCTGTTTCCTATGGGTATTATTATGTATGTTGATGTAGATCTAGAAGCTGTTTGAATACATTACATATCCTTGAAATATGTTCTTTTTTTAATACTGTGTATCCTTGACATTGACATGCTTTGCCCGTGAGCTTTGTGTATTATTTGATTGCTCTTGAGCCCAGAGGTTTTATCAGCTGCGCTCTGTAATGAAAGCTCTCACTTTTCCGTCTCGGCAAAGGGTGAAAAGCCTGTGTAAAGAAATTGCTCTTTGGTGTAGCAATAGATTTGTCTTTCCTTATCTCAACAGAGCATTGTTACCTTTATCAGACACCATTACAAAATCCATATCAATCAGCATTTGACGTGCCAGTGCTTTCTCCTGTGTCACGTTTACTGCATGAATAACATGCTTTCTGCAAATTTTGTTTAGTTTTTATTCAATGTAATGCAATTATCATGTATTACAGAGCTGTTACCATATGCATTGGTTTAAACCTCGATCTGTCTCTGTGTGATGAATGCCTTTAGATATACTTAGATGTGTGAGAAGCTGACTGTGTTGAGATATGGATGTTAAGGTATTGTTGCACAACCCACTGTTTCTGATGATGCCTGAGAGGGTTATACTCCAGAGGTTAAAATTGATTTGGTCCTCAAGAATATACCATGGATGAAAGGATAGTAATGCCTGTGTCATGCACTCTGCACAGTGGATTTAAAAAACATAGGCTTTGAATTATTTCCATGGTACCAGATAACTTAGCTTCCTCTTCTTTTACAGGTCACTTTTTTAGATACAGGCGTTGGCCCAGTTGTAATAGCTATATCTTTTCTTAGTTCAGGTTTAGAAATGCACAGCTTCTCATGCATTCTCAGTCCATCCTGATTTAGTGTTTGTACCGCTCATCCCCTCTTAAAGCAGCAAACACAAATCAATGCTTTTCTATGGTGTCACATTCGGTATTTATATGGGTCACTGTCCATGAAGGGAGACACACATGGTACATAAACTTCCCTTGCTTGGCTTCATTTTGTTACAGTAAATAGACTTTCAGTGGTGTTCATATTTGCCGGTTCTCTTCTCCTAATTTGTTAGTGTGCATTGCAAACATGAATATCTCCAACACAGATTCATAAGTCCAAGTTCAAAATGAGATTGTTACACATCTGGCTCTGGATCTTTTTTGACTGAACCCTTATGTTGTGTGTCTTCACTTTTCAGTTTTCATTGTTTCATTCCCTTTTGTTTTCTCTATTTTGTCAAAAAAAATTCCCTCCCTCCGTCTTTGTGTGTTAGACTGATTGGTAGAGGTGTGCTGAATACCATGAATGCAGTAATTGTGCTGCCTTGATTTGGTTAATTTGTCAGGTTAGGCATCGATGATCAATAGGAGGATTATTTGCACAGTTCAAAAAGCTGATGGAGGTGACCATGTTAAACTAGACACGGCCAATGAGTCACTTAATGTGGTTAAAAGTGGCTGTGGGCGTTTGTCCGCCAAGATGCGTGAGAGCATGTATAGAAAGTTCTAAATGTAACAAAAATGTAACTTCCTTTTAGACATTGAAGAAAACATATTTCCTTCATTTTTATATTTGAGGGCTCAAAGTCGTTTTTTAGGATAGCTTGTCTATTAAAGGATGTCTTTAAAGAACTAACTTACTTCAATTGACGTCTGTGCTTTGTGGTGGAAAAACAATGAAACTTAAACTATAAACTATGAAACTTAACCGCCGACTTATAACCAATACAAATGAGATCTTACACAATTCATAGATAAGTCAAACAACAGAAAAGTGAATTTGCCATTTTACTTTATTAATAATGTATTCATCCTTTCTGTCATTTCTTTCAAGTTGAAGTACTGGAGATTCAGTTTTGTCAACTGCTGAAATGTTAATATGTGGTTTTGATTTGTCAGTATTAAAAGACATTTGAAGACATCGCTCTGAACATTTTGAGGAAATTATTTCACTACTATCCGTCTCTTAAAAGAGTAAAAGTTAACTCAGAAATTAGTAGTTAGCTGCAGCCCTAATATGATTTAATTAGTTTTTTGTCAAAAGCTGCTTTTTGCACCAACCAATAAATGAATAAAAAGATGGATACAAACACTTTAAACACACTTGCCAGTTAATGATGTGTTTAACTAATAAACTGTATTTGTTCCTAAATATTTCACTTGACAACATGTTTTATACCTAATGTGTTCTGCAGCAGTTCATAGCTGGGGAGCTTAATTTAGTTAAAAATGTTTACTTTGGGCACACTTCTTAAACATATGACATTACCTAATAATGTAAAGAGTGACCTGTGACAAGTGTAAACATTGACACACTGCTACCACATGGCCATCCATTTATTTCCATGCAGATCTTAACCAATGTAATCACCTTACAGCTCTCGTGAGAAAGATCAACAGCGGTAATCCCCCTCAAAGGAGGCTGTCACCTTTCCATCAGTGCTGTCAGTGTTTTCACTTTGCCTATTTTCAAAAGAGCATTTGATTCTTTTAGTTTTCCTCTCCCTCTAAAAAGAAGCAGACAGATGTAATAGCCATTAGCCTCGGGGAAGGATAGCACAGATGTGTCAACAAGGCTTGACTTTTACAGTCCAAGTGAAGTCTGAGCAAACAGTGGCTATGTAGAGGCCTGTGTGGTTAAGCAGTGATCCAGGGACACGGCGCTCGGCGTTGCCCCGGGACTCCAAACAGACCGTGACTCTAGTTCTCATTACAAGAGCGGGTCAGACCACCCCAATACGGAAAATAAATAATGCAGGGGAACACCTGAGAGCTGCCACCTCACTGACAACATCCACATAACCTTGTCCTTTATGAATAAGTGGTTCAACATTTCATCCTCTACGCTAGCTGTATATCTTACACTTTTTTTTGTGGTTTTGAGAAATATGATGTGTCAATGGGGCTAATACCAATTCCAAAAATACCATAAGCTCTTCCGTCAGTCTATATCTGTCATTTAACACATCCAATAAAATGTATATCCATTTGTTTTCCAGTTCTAAAAGCCCTTGAAAAATCTAATTCTTAATCCTAAAATGATCTCAACTGCAGTCGCAATAGAGAGCCCAAGATTGGGGAATTGAAATTCTAATCAAGCTGTAATGGCATCAGATATTTTTCCTCCCTGTACATTCCTCCCGAGTCAGCCGTCTCCCCTCCCTGTATGTTTAGCTTGATCTCTTCAAATGTATTTCCTACTTTGTAACCAGAGGCAAGAGCCCTTGACTTGCTGCCCCCACAGCCGCGGCCAAGGCAGCCATATAAGTTGTGATTAAAAATTAATGGTTGAGTGAGAGGCAGCAGAGAGGAAACAGGGGAGGGAATGAAGAGAAAGAGACAATGCATGAGCAGAGGAAAGGCAGTGGAGAGGGGAGCAGGCCTGAGCAGCAGCTGCTCCCTGATAGAGGGTGGGAAGGTCTTCTCAACAACTCTGCTGTGTTTAACTGCCCCACCATGAATATTGCATTACAGCACTATAGGGCGCCTTGTGTTACCCCCACTGAGTGTTGAACAGACCTGCAGCCCCATTTCCAAATCATCCAAGTCGAGCCTGCCCCCACTTTGAGGGGGGGTCGGGTGTCCACATTTAAGCACACACCACACAAACCGCCGCAGCTTACACACCACATATTTGCCAGACTGATTTAGAGAGGAACCCTGTCTCATTGGATGTCACAAGCAATTAAATCCAGCAACATAAAAATGGATTTGCTGGCATTTAAAACTATTGTCGCTAATTTATTTTGGCTTATGATCGTTGATGGAGCTGTTTAAAGGACAGTGTTATGAAATGATTTCCAGTTACTGAGCATAAAAAAGGACATGATGGTTACACACATGCTGTGGTTGTTAGTGAGACGAGAGCCTGAACTCGCTGCTCCAGATAAAGTCTCACGTGGTGTGTGCCTAGTGAAGATAGCATTGTGAGGTAACTGTGTCTGTTGATGGTTAGCTCTCGGTTAATCTCGATGCTGTCAAAAACATATTTAGCACAATTGACAGACAAATAAAATCCTCAACAGACATGTCTAATGTCGACTGATATGGCAGTGCGAGCACTTGGCCTCTTTTGAATTGTTTTGGTTGGCCAAGCAGTTGGTTAGGGAACCACTGCTAACAAGCTAGCCAAGTTGCTAACATCCGTTAAGTTGCTTCAGTAAAACCAGGAAGGAGGGACCAAGCGAGCAGCTCGGCCTCAAAGGTTACTCAAATTCTGCAGCTTTGATTCATGAAAACGAGTTTGTACAGACTTGTTTGAACTGGGAAAAGGAAAAGCATATCTAAACAGTCCTAACCGCAAACATGTCAAAGGCTCCCGATACTCCAGCTCAGTCCCACTGCAGATCCAGGTCAAGATCCAGATCTTACTCCAGATTTCACTCATAAAGCTGCTCCTGCTCCCGATCCAGAAAAACATTGCTATAATTCCAGGTCTCATTCCCGCTCCCGCTCTCACTCTCTGTCCTACATAAACTATCCCAGCGGGGACTATCAGAACAACAGAGGAGGCTTCAGAGGCTACAACCTTCTCGGCTCTCATTCCTCTTAAAGTTAAAAAAGACAGCCCTCTTTGAAGTAGCTGAAAAATAAGTCTGTAGAGTGAAGTTTACTGTTGTTGAATGTCCTTAGGTATTAAACAAATGTGTGCTTTAAGTAATGATGCTGAACAACACTGTGGAGAGCTGTTAGATGGACTGCAGCAAAGAAATGACATGACTGCACCAGTTGAGATTAAAAACATTAGTTGAGGTAGCAATTCCACTACTTAATGACCGTGTTTCAGTTTAAAGTTTCCCAAAACACATTAAAAGTGCCAAAAATTCCGCTTCATATGAGTATGAGTGATTATTCAAATGATTTGTGGTCTGATCGTTGCTTACCAAAGACGTTTGAGACTGGCAGCATATTGGAATTTCTTAAAATTTGAGTATATTTTAATTATAATACATATTTGTGTTAAAAAAAAATACATGTTAACCCTTTAGAAGAAACTGCAACTAAATAACCAATTTAACTGTAGCTTTTTGCTAATGACTTTTGTTGACTTCAAGCATCACTTACTGCAGAAGTTACTGTAAGATAACAATGCAATGATATGACTTTGTAACACAAAGACTTTCTATCAATTGTATTGTCAACGTTATTTACAGTGAAAAATAATTTAGAAACTGTGTCAGTGTAGGGTACAGCTAGATTAGATTTTTTAACAACGCTTGAGGTTCATTGTTTCTAATATTCCTTCACAATGACATAGAAAACTGTAAACACTGGCTTGATGGGAAGAGGGAAGTGTAGAGACATTTCCTGAAGGGTAAGGTTCGGCACCAATAGAAACCATTCCTATGGTGGAATAGCAAGTTTAAGGTATAATCAGAAATTACTAATATTGTAAAATGCTTGACACCTCCTCTTCATCACCCGCCTCCCGTTTGCTACCCTCTGTTCCTTTTGTCCTTACATAATTTGTTAATTCTGTCCTATTTCCTCTGCTGCTGCTGCTGCTGCCATCGCTGTTCTTGCTTTAGGTCTTATTTGCAATGCTAATGAGGCGAAGCAGCAAGTAATGGTTTGTGGGGGGAGAAAAGCTGCCTGGAAAGATGGTGATATGGTAATGTGGCTCACTGTGGCATATGGACAATTCTCTTCAAGAGCGGCAACATCATTGCACACACAGTGTCATAGTGTAAATGTTACCAGATCTCATGAGTTAAAAAGACATCAGCAAAATAGAACTATGTAGTTACACAATTAAAAAGAGATGTGTTTATTCATACCAAACCTAAGGAAGTCTTTCCTTTTTGCAGAACAAAAAAAAATCAATGTTCATATTGTCAACAGTATATCCACTTTTGAATAAAAAGCGTAAATTAAAGATATAAGTCATAGCTCTGAAATATAGACATTGGTCATGGCAAACATACACTGTCACCTTATCTATGACAGAGAATAGCTATAGTAACTGAGTAAAAGCTTTAATCAGTACAAAGCTGAGGGTAGGCACTTTCTATTTGATTCTTTAAGGACGAGATGTGAAGTGTTAAGACTGCCCTCACCTTTCCTTTTCCACAATTTAAGTTGACAAGATGATTCTTGATTAACGCAACAAGTACAGAACCATTACTGGATTTCAACCCATGTCACCATCAGGCAGCTTTCATTATGCATTTCCCCACTTATCAGCCTACCGCCCTTGTGATTAAAATTACAGTCACGGCAATAGCTCAGGCGAGTAAATGGATTATTGAACAACTGTAAGCAGCTCGCTCTACAGAGCTGGCTGTAGACTTGCTGGCCAGACACAAAAATATCTAACATAAGCAATACTGCACATTGCAGCTCCAGAGAACAAGAGTGGTATTCCTTTCATTATTGTTTCACAGATGTATTTTTGTTTCTTGGAAGTATTTGAAACCACTAAGTTTATGGTTGTTTTTCTGCCAGCCGCTGTCTTTGAAAGGTCAACACATGCATACATATGAGCTTAACTATCCTCTTTGAACCATTGTTCCTGATATGAAAAATGTTTTCCAATTGTAGAACTTTAATCCCTCTAATCGAGCGCGTTACAATTTACTGGTTACAGCCGGACCACTGGAGAAAAAGTTAAAGCACACTTAATGAATCACTGACGCTCCAGGCATTTTAGATTTGTGATGTGGCTTTCCCCAAGCTGCTCTAAGTTAACTTAACAATTGCCATGTTATGGTGGTGTCTCTCTTCCCCAATGTAACACGCTTCATTTGTAACATATTTTATGGTCATCTTGACCCAATCAATTTGTGAAAGAGTCAGGTGTTATGACTTCTGACCAGTGCTTACTGAGATGATATGGATAAAAGCATCACACATGCTTTGAAGTTTAAATGGCGTAATCACAGAAATTCTCTTTACTGTTAGAAATTAATCTCCTCATTACTAACTAGGCCATTGATGCGTTCACAAATATTTACTCAATAATTATTTATCAAAATATGATTGAGTAAATGTTTTGTGAAAGCATTGCTAGTCTACTCTACAACATAGTTGCAATATGCATATATTAAGGTATTTGGTTATGAAAACAGTGATTCAACCTAGATATGTAAGACACATGATATGTTTAAAGTGCTAGATTAGAGAATAGTGTTGCTTTGAATGTGTGTAATCGATTATAGTTCCCACCATTTATTTTACTATTTTGCCTTAAGTTCTTGAAAGGGAATAAAGGGTTGGTGGAAAAGAGCCCCCCCTTTCCAAAATATTCATTTATTTCAATACTTACAGGATGGGCTGAGCTTTTTCCTTTGATGCTTTTCTTTCCATTCAAAATCAGATATTCACGATACGGTCAAAAGCATAAAGTGTCAAAACTGGTAAATAGAGCATTTCATGTATTATTCCTTCATATGAAAAGAACATGTGAAATGGATGGCGGCATCCCCATACAATGAAAAAGGGAATCAAGTCTATTTGTCCTAGTTTGGAGCTGTATTCATTTTATATAAGATATATAAGATGCAAGGTTTTCCCTTTATAATTAATATGGATATTATTACTTCCCACTATTAAACGTAAAGAAACGTTTTCTCAATTGTCCAATTAAAGGAATTGAAGAGTAGCCATTTCATATCATCTGTGAAGTCCTTGTTTCACTGAGCTGGTAGACCATCAACAGTGTTTTATTATGTATTCATTTACTCAATGCAATGTCTAGTATGTCTTTTGTTACTTTCTAATGTCTATTTCGATACGGACGATTTTCATCAATCAGTGGAGGAACTATCCTAAATCTGGAATGGGCTCCCTCTAGGCTGATTGAAAAGTCTTCTTCTTTCTGTTGATGTGACCAAACAGTTTGTCTCATCCAATTCAGCTAATTCTCCTTTGTCTGTAGTCCTGGCCTCAAATGGAAAGATGGAGGCAATAGACTGTTTGAGTTGGATAACCTAGAAAATGATTGAAGGGGAAGGGAGAGGGGGAGACAAAGGAAAAGGTAAAGAGGTTACAAATAATATGAGCGCTTCAGTGATAGCCTGTGTATTGCGGGTGTAGGCAAATGAAGTATGAAAGGAATAATGCCCATCCTTCTTTCAAAGAATAACAACTGCTTCAACTGGCATATGGTTACACTTTTTCCCCTCATGTGCAGCCCATATTGCGCCATCAGAGCCAACATGATTACATACTTTCAAGTTGTGATTACATTACTGGAGTGAAAATATTTCATATTTTTGCATGATACTTCACATACCCAGCACACAGCTGTCTAAAGCAAAGGACACAGCTTATAACTAGCTAACATCTGCTATCATTTGCTAGTTATGTGTGAGTAGCTAACATGTTTATTGAAGGGTTTAGGATAACTCATCTATTTTCATTCATTCTTTATTGTTAAACATATCTTTAGAAAATAAAAACATATTAATTACACAGGCCTAATGTTTGGCTAAAATGTTCTAAGTACCTGCGGTGAGTTAGCATGGATCATTTATCAACGTATTTATTTGACAAATTATTGATCAGTCAAAGGTTTGGGTTATGTCTGTGTCTTACATGGTCAAAGTTTTAATCTGCATATGAAGTGGTTGATATAGCCTGAGCAAACAACCCCTATATTTCCATATTATATCCATTATTTGCTGACACTCATATATATATATTCCTATGGCAAGTTTTCACCTTGAATATTCTGGTCTGTTGGAACCCTCTGTGTTTATACAACCTTAATTGAAAAAGTGAAAGCAGGGTTTATTTTTTGTTTATACTTAACTGTCACAAGCTTTTTGAAATAATGGTTTGAAATTATATGTTTCAGTGATTTGAAGGTGCAGTAATACTTTAAGAGCCTTTAGATGAATATGATGTAGAGCGGGGATGGTGCTTGCGGTTGTCTTATTCACCAGAGATGATGTGTTCATGAAGGCTGTAAGCTTTAAGTGCTGAGGTTACCCTTGTGTGCCGTATACTCTGTCTGAGTAAACAACACACAAGACTCTCAGATGTGAAATGTGGATTATGAGAGGACGCTTACTATGTATCATTGCTACATAAAAATCCAAGAATGCACAACAATGTGTGCGGAGAATATTCATTTTTCATGGTTCAAGACATAATTGTTTTTGAGGGATGCTCAATAACATTACAAGGGATGAGAAACAGCTCTAAGTGATGTATAAGGCAGCACAATGTGACGAGACGAGTGGCGCCTCCAAAGAAAAAAGATGATTTTTCCAGGTCACATCCAGGATTTATTTGTGGTGGGAATTTATTTGGTGGTGGGACTTAGAATATCTTACTATTTTTCAAATGGCTGTGCCAGAAGTGTGTATTTCTAAGCATATTTCCCCTTAGTTTAGTCTTTATTACTTCATTTTCATATATTCTTCCTACATCATTTTTTTTTCCACATGCTTTACTTTTCATCATAAGAAAGTGAGTGCTTTATTCCTTTATTTATTCCCTTTGCAACCATCATTTTGTCCTTCGAGAAGGAGAGCTTCAACAATTAGTTGAGTAATTAATTATTCATTCGGGATGGTTCCAGGTTGTCAAATGTGAGAATTAATTTGGATGGTTTTTATATCCTGTATAATCAAACATTGTACAGTTTTGGCTTGTAATTTGGACAAAACAAGACATTTGATGATGCTGCTTTGGCTGTTATCAATTTGTTTTGTGTTTTTTCACAGTTCTCTGATTCTTTATAAAACTAAATATAAGTTAAGATATGTGTTGATTTATTATTTATCCAGCATTTTATTTACTGCAGTTTAAAACATGAATCAAGAACTGTAATGTTCTTGATTCATGTTTTTCTCTGCCTGTTTTCTTTTTTCCGATAGTGTGACACCACAGTTATTTCCACAACACTGCGAAAGCACATTAAGCAATTGGTGCAAAGGTTAAAGGCCGTTTGGCTCGCAGTGTTTGAAACCTTAACCGATCCAAAACAGCTGATCTGATTCTTATAATCTGTCTGACCCTCAGGTCCGGTTCATTAAACAGACTTACTGAGATAGCCAGCTGTCAAACATATTCTCAGTATTTAAAACACAGCGTCGAGAGAGAAACACGAGAAGTGATAATTCAAGTATAATAAAGGCTCTTGCTTGCAGCCTCTGTCTACTTAATGTTAGTCCTTTTTTTCTACAGCACCGATTGTGAAATCTGTGTGTTTGAGTAGCACACCACTTGAAAAGGCCTTTCAAGTGAGATTGCCTGCTCCCCATGGGGTTGGGTACTCCACAACCATCACAGAAAAGAGACAATTAAAAGATAGTACCGTCTATTTCAGTCTTTAGATCGATGTTTCCAATGTGATGAAACACTTGCATAGATAAAATTAAACAATGATATATATAATTGTACATTAATTAACTGAGAGTCTCTACTTTATTACATAGTATGCTTTTCCTTAATTGCAGTTGACAATTATTTCTGGTGATTAATCAGATGACTTTTTTCTTGATTCATTATTCAAAACGTTTGAAAACATTAAAAGATGGCCTTCACAATATCCTAGAGATTCACAAAAAATACAAAAGTATTCAATTTGCATTAGTGTCTTGAATTAAATAATCTGGATCTATGTTTTTTGGGGGTTGGGGGCCTTAACAATGAAGAGATTATTAAAGTAGTACCACCAAGCATCAACAAATGGTTTCAGAATAATTCTAAAACCTTGATTGAACACATGCTGGATGGTTGATTGCAATCTGTAGCTCAGTAGCAAACCAATAATCTATATATTGCTTGGGGATAGTGAAGAAAAATAAGCCTCTCAGGAAACCGGAAAGATGGAGTATGTGACACTTGAATTGACTCTGAGCAGAAAAGGAGTCAGTAAGCTCATTCTAGGGAGGATGGAACAGTAACAGTGACTTCTTCCTCTGCCTTCAGCTCGCTCTGCAGCAATTCACTGTATGAGCTCTTAAGTCTTTATCTCAATCTTTCTCTCTGCCTCACATAACCCTCTTCACACTTTGCCTGAGAGCACCTGAGCTTTGAAGGAAGGACATGTACACACACATACATACGCACAAACCCACACAAAAGACACACGCATCAACTGCAGCTGAGCCCCCCTGCCTTCAGTGGTGTTAGGACTCCATCTTTTTCCCTCAGCTGTGGAAATAGCCAGATTACTAATGGCTGGGAACGGATATACCCTAACACCATGAGACTTTTCAACAGTATCAAAATCACTCCATGTACTTTTGTAAACTACACTTTTATGTATCCAAAGAAAAAGTCCTTAACTCCTATGATGTGTTTTAATATTAGTGAGTTTTTAATTTAGCTAACATCAAAGCCTTGATATCTTGAAGTCTTGAGGCTTGTTTTAATTCAAAAGTATATGTCCTCTACTGTTGACTGAATGAATGACAGACCTAAGTTTAGTGAATAAAAGAAAATGACTACATCAAGCATTAAAAATGATTGCCTCTCAAGCTGTTTTTGCTACTGCTAAGACTGCAATAGCTATACTGTCTTAAACATTTCAAAATCCAATAAAGCTGCAAACAGGGATAAAGGAATTCTCGCACATCCACGGACACCGGAGATTCTGAAATGTCCTGATGCACTAGGCCAATCATATGCTCTGTTTGAATGGGGAAATCAAATTAAATGTTTCAACGGGCAAATTAATTAGCACCATCCAATGGGCCAAACAAATGACTCATTTGAATGGGCCAATCAAATGACTTGATTCAATGGACCAATCAATTGGCTCAATCCAATGGTACAATCAGAACTCTAGATGCAGTGAGACAATTAATTTACTGGATTCCAATGGGCCAATCAAACAGCTGATTTTCTGTTATAAAAGGTCATGCAACAAAGTCTGACTAAAGTCTACTAACCGTAACTCATGAGGTATCATTGCTCTCAGCTGAGTGCTCCTGTGTAATTGTTTATGGCAGCATTGGCTCACCTCCATCACCTAAATGCACATGGATGTGTCAGGGCCTGCTCATCGTGACTGCTGCTTTAGTAATTTCTACAATTCTGACAAGAATCAAGTTTCTTTTCTGAAGTCTTATGGCGTTATTGTTTCAAAATAAACGTGAAACTATTCCCTACATTCACAGCTACAGTGAAGGTCTACAGGGAAATGTTGGGAATGTGAGTTTTTAAATTCTGGATAGATGAGGCCAAGAACTGAACCATGACTGAAAAGGACATACCATTTGATGGATGACTGAAGGGAGATTTTTATGCAAGGACCAAAAACTAACAGGGAAGTATGAAATAGTATATTAACACGAAAATGCAATCCATAAATGCTTTGAAACAATATAACCAAGGCTTAAATGTATAGTGTAGAGAGCAAAACTGAAACGGTCTGATTTTAAAATGGCTCTGGTTGAGTCTTTGTATACGGCCGCCTCACACCCACACATTCTCTCAATTGTACTCCACCTCTTCCTGAAACCCCCCCCCACCCTTCCTCAAACATGCCTTCCTCTTCATGTTAATTATCAAGTGTGCTGCCTTATTCCTCCAACAGCTTGTTAAGCTCTCCAGGAGCATAGTTAACCCACTTTACAAGCAGATATGTGGGCCAGAACCATGCTGATGGCTCCTTAGACTATATAGATCTATATTAAAGGCAGTTAACCTGCACTAGAGATACAGCCACATAGAAAAACAGCTCTGACTTCATTTCAAAAGTATTTAACACAGCGTTGCTGCCATACCGAGGGGTTTAGTAGTTTGTAAATTATCTTGTTATTGTAAAAACAGTTGATCTAGATTGAGAATCAATTGGATGTCTGGAATTTTTAATATTTCTTTGTATAAAATGTATTTAACAATTTTTGCCACAGTGTTACACAATAGAGGGGCAATTTCATTTTTAATAGTTATTAAAAATCAAGCTTTTAATTGACAGAGGGGGTTTCCTGGTGTAGAACAAGTACAGCAAATGTCAGCTGTTTGCTCAACACTCAAGGACGCAATTGTTCAAGTGTGCATCATAGCCATCAGTAGATATCATTAGTATGCTAATAAATATAATTTGCTTTCAGTTAAGGAGTGCCACTTACTCAGCTTGTACTTCCTGTATTTGCAAAGAAACACACACACTATATTATTACACGCTTCACTTGCTGCAGGATGTAAACTTATTAATGGATGGATTAATGGTTTGTATGTTAACATCAATAGATTGGCACTGGTAGGAGTTTTAGAGGAATCCCGTAATGAACAAATGTGTAGCTATTCTAAGGGTTGAAATGTTGTCCAGTTGGTCGATGCCCAATGAACTCGAACATTTTTTATAATCCTCTTAATTCAACTAGAACTCCATTTGTTGTTGGTTATACAAATATTGGATTGTAGCCACATTGCTATTGTGGGTCAAAAGGAACTTGAGTTCTATTTACAAATCCCTTAGATAAACAAATGTGACATTTTTATGATCCCAGCCACACCTCTTTGTTTCTGGATTGGCGTGTATTGAGACTAAGCCAAAAACGTTTGGGCTTTGTCTATTTTTTACTATAAATGTTTACTATATGTTATTGAAGTATCCCTTGGAGTTTCTCAGGCATCAAACTTTATTATTAAAAATGTTAGAACACAAATAAATATACAACATTTCTTTAAAACACATGCGGCCATCCTGAGTTAGAGCTGATCTATTGTGTTCCCGTTTCTTGTCATAAACGACATTAATATTTACACATTTAAGCAACCAGAGACAGCAGTGCATCCTATTAGCACTGTGAAGTAAATATCAGTGCCCCCGTCATGCTCAGCTTAGACACAGACAAGATTGGAATATGCAGCACCAATTATAAACCTGCATGTATATCCAACCCATCACCGCCGAAACTGCCTGAAGCCCTGTCTCAATGCCTCTTCTATTCTGAAGGTTACATTGTGTCCAAGTCGACACGCTGAATCCTCCATTAACACAGCTCCCTGTAAAAGCATGGAGTCATTCTGCAAATTTCCATCATTAGCCGTACCTCCTCTGTGCCTCCCCGCCCCCACTCTTCAACAAAAATCAATAGCATCTGCTGCCGCACAGCTAAGCCTGCTTCATTGCTGATGTAGACAAACAGTGGGTGAGCTAAATTGATTAAGCATCCAGCTATTTTTAAAGATGATGATTTCCAAGTTTGTCATCATTGCTGAAACAGTAAAATAGGAGTAGAGCCTTGACTCCTTTCATGTTCTGGTGGTTCATACAAAGGAACAAAGAAATCATCTGCTATAACTTTGTGATAAAATAAACATGAACATGTTATCCATGCCTGCCACAGCTTTTGAAATGATGATGAAAGGGCTTCGACACACTCTGTGTCTGTACAGGCATCATTTTGTCACATGCCTACAGTTGCTTGTGGGTAATTAGCGTGCGACACAGAATGCTGCTAAGCTAACAAACAATGCATACAAGAGAGCTAATTGCATGTCTTGGCATATTTGCAGTCATTATCAACCCCACCCACCTCCATAACCACCCATGCTCTTTTTAAATGTTAGCCTCTTTAAGTGTTATCATAACTCACATGACAGCAAACTGTTAATCGGGAAACGGCTTTACTTCCTTCACCCTGTGCTCCCTTCCCCCAGCTGCCTCAGTGTATTTGCAGTGCATCTGTTTAAAGTGTGTGTTTGCCTGAACAACAGAGGGTTGCACTGCTGGAGGAAGTGTTTGTTTATCCACATTTTTGTTCAAATAACTACTATAGATTTCCTTGAATTGTTGTAGGTTGCCATAATATTAATGACTGAGTATGCACAAGCTTCTTTGTCAAAGATGCACACCTTATTCATGCACACATGTGTGAGTAAATGTATTGTTGGATGAATTCATCTGTGGGCCTGCGCGCATGAGAATAACACAGCTCTATTTCCATTTTTATGAACAATCCAGTTACCTCTGTCAGGGAGACTGATGGAGAGAGGTCTGCTGGATCAATGTCATTGTGCCTCTGGCATGCCAAGGAGCTTGTCCACAGTTACTGCTTCTTTTAAATCCAATCCCTTCTCCCCAACACACTTAGACACACATACAAAGTATCAAGTACATAGACTTTGTCACGCAAATCATTTCTCACATATTCACTTTTTCCCTCACAATTCACCCCCATCAGTAGCCTGGATATTTTCTGACATTTGACAGGCCCATCAGCCTTTTTCCTACTCGCACTCCACAGACAGCTTTGCCTGCAGAGACCCAAACATAACCTTGAGCTAACTTAACCTTGAGCTAAATGAGCTACTTAACCAGACCCAAGAGGTTCCTCTGATCTTTGCTGGTCATAATGTTAGCCTTGGGCGCTCAAGCATCTAAGCAAGAACCTGAAAAGGAGAACAAACGTGCCAAAACAAAGCGCTAAAACATTTAACAATCAAAATCGGTCACTTTTAAAGCCCCAGCTGTTATTATTTTTGTCAGAACTGCTTCTCTCACCCACACAGAAAGAAACACACACACCATTTGGTGCATGCTTTTATCCGAAGTAGTCCGAATTATGTGCAGTGGGGGTGGAAGCAGTAACCCTGGCGGTGTTCGTACTTTCTCTCTCCCCTTTGAGATACATAGCACCACATGGAGCAAACAGATAGATAAATCCTTTAGCTGTGTAAGATTAATCAGAAATGATGTCGGCTATTAGACAATGTCAGGCAAATGAAATGTGTTCCCCAGTTTCTTGTTGACGTCAGTGTAAGAACACAACAAGCCAAATTAAACCCCCCTCTGGGCTTTTATGATAAACAGCATGAAGATAGTCTGGCAAACTGTAACGTCTTTGCATTTGACTGTCAAAAAGAAGAATTCATCCCACCAACAGCTTGTCTAAGACATGTTAAGCAGAGGTTTTTGTTATACTCCCCCACTGAGGATCCTTATATTTGAAAGATGTGAAGCATACAGCCAAGACCTCATGCAAGCTTTGTGCAGATGTCATATAATCCATATTATATATATATGATATGGATTGTGAAAGGACCCTAGCCTACAGAAACACGCTTGTATTGAAATACATATATATATTCAAGGTTTCAAGGTTTCAAGGTTGAAACCTTGAAACCTTAAGCCTAGGTACTGTACATTTTCAGTATCAATGTTTACTAAATTATTTAGGAGGGTACATTAACATATTTGTTATTTCTGTGAGAGTGCCACAATCAATAATGGGAGTCTGCTTGTGTTGCTCTCTTTGTTTGTTGCTGCTGTTCTCTGATGCTGAGTTAGTCATATAAATCACAGTGCAAAAATAAGTGGAAGATCCATAAATGAAGCCACACTATGTTGGATTTATTTTTATACTACACTGTTGAAAGATAAACTCTCCGGATGCCAAGTTTCAACAGACAAATTGCTTAAAGTATGCTTTTTCTTAGATTACAGAGCCCCAAAAATGCTGCTTTTTTAGAAATATTTAGTTAGAAGATTACAACTCTGGCATCTGACAGCTAGCTTAGCTTAGCATCAAGGCTGGCAAGTAAATTCTGCAAGTCTTAATCCTTCTAAAGTTAAGAAAATCTGCCTACTAGCACCCCAAAGGCTTTTGCTTTAGTACAAAGCCATAATAATAAATTAAAATGTGTATATTTACAGACAGTGGCAGTGTTTGTCTTTGGGTGTAGTCATTTCCTAGAGTTCTGTCGTAAAAGTGAGGATGTAAATTCAACCACTTATGGCCAAAAAATTGTCTCAACATCGCAAGATAATGATAGCGCTCTTTAAAGATGCTGGTGAGATTTTGTATACTTGCTGTTGGCTTTAGCTATATATTTACAAATATGAGATTGGAGTCGATCTTCACTTGAATATATTATGAAGAGAGAAGACAGAGACAGACTCTGGTGATTTAATTAGTGTATTCTGTTTCAACAAATGTAGCTTATTCAACATTTGAACAATCATGTTGTTTGTTTTTAGTTTGAAATAAAGAAACCTCCCCAGTGCATATTGCTGCTAATGCATTTGTAAATTAGTTTTAAGGTGTCATATTTACACAGAATATTCAAAGTTACAATAGAGAATTGCCTTCAGTGAAATGTGTTTTGCCAATTGTTTCAACACATTTCTGAAAACAAAAATGTTGTTGGACTAATTTAGTTTGAGTGGGTTTACCTCCTGCCAGTAGAACAGAGTCTGCTTTTCAGGTGGCTCAGTGCCCAGTGTTTGAGGTGCAAATATGGATGTAGCTGTTCCTACCAAAAGTGATGTTATACAGTATTAATGAATCAAACTAATATGTGGACTAAGGTACACAGTTTGATAGTCTCTGCATATGCAGCATACAGATATAAAATGCATAGTTATGTTATTCTGAGCCCACTGGTAAACAACAAGCACTACTGTACTGTACATCACTATGCAGGAACAAAGCAAATGCACAAAGCTTCTCATCTCCTGACCTTAAGTCTAGTGTGTGTGTGCGTGCGTGCGCACGCGTGCGAGAGAGAGAGAAGAGAGTGCCTGCAGGGGTGTCAGCGGAGGTTTAAGATATTCAGCTTGCTGTCAGTACCGACACATTTCTCCCTCTGCACCACTGCACAGATATGCAAATCCAGACTCCTCAGAATGCAGAGCACCAGATCAGCTTCAATTTATTCCATTCTGCTCTCTCCCTCCCTCTCTGTTCCTCTCTGTCTCTCCCCCTCTCCGCTGTCTCCATTCTGCCTTTGGTTTTCTGTTCGGTGTGAGCTGCTCTGTTCATGGCATATGCCCCCAATGAGGAATTGTATAGAGGTGAGAGGATTTCTACCAAGTGTGGGCTTAGTGCAAAGAAGCGCTTCAGTCTTTCAATCTAGTACAAGGTACAAGAGGTGCGAGATTGCCTGAGTCTGTGCGCATTTCAGCACATATACTCTCCCGTGTGTGTGTTTTATTTCTGGCGTTGTTGAGGTTTGTTTGTATTGTACACACACAACAATGCGCCTCTCCCTTTCCTCTTGTTAATTACCAGCAATAGAGGTCTACATTGCTCGTGGTAAAACACAATTAGCCAGTTGCCAAGCTGCTCTCAAAAAGGCTATCTCACCAACACACAGTGTCATCAGTAATCTAGTCTCAGCATAATCTAAATGCCAATGTCTATCCTCTGTGATCCATCCCCAGCCCACACTACATTTACATTCTAATTAGATGTGGCCGTGGCGGCTTTATAAGGACCCTTTTTAATAACATGGCTGTAGTCACCTTTTCAGAGTCCCATCGCGGCTGTAAAAAAGTGGGCTACACTTTATATTTTGTCCCTTTGACATTGTGGCTGCTGTGGATTTAAGTAGCTTTTTAAAGCCCTCGGCACCCGAGTGTGTGTAGCCTGACAAGAGGTTTTCTTGTCTCTAGAGGATGAATTGTAAATGGAATTGTAAGAAATGTAGATGTAGTGTCAAAGAAGGGATAAAACGCTAATGCTATACACATCACACCCACTTTGTCCGTAATAAAGCATAAAGGACGTGTGAGTGTAGTCCTAGTAGGATTGTTTTTAGCATTTGTTTGAATAAAGGAATTCATTTTCCTTTTATTTAATGTTATATCTGTAGTGCTAAACAATGACTTCTCATAATGTGTTTAATTTGTAATTAGAGCGGCAACTACTTATTATTTTCATTAACACATATCTACTGATCATTTTCCGGATAACAGAGTAATTATTCCATATAATGGTTTTTTTCAATATCTTATTTTTGTCTGAAAAACACTTTGCATAAGAATGTCTGTTATTCAGCCTTATTTCAGATGGCCCTAAAAGTCAACCCAGTTGCCTTCGAGAATTTTCTACAGAGACTGTCCAGATTTGATTCAGTAGGATGCAAATGGTTTTCTGGGTATTATTACAACCTGTTTTTACAATTATGTTATATTAAAACTCTCCGTGTCCTATTTGCTTCGATGTGTCAGATGTTGAAACAACTAGCTGGCACTGGGCTTTCAGAGTTTTTGGAGTATTGGGACTCTGTGGACAATGTGTTGTTCCAACAAGAATATATTAGATTGCTGAAGTGAAAGGAATAAAACATGTTTTGGGTGACTGCCCTTATTTTCATTCTACGAAGGCTGCCTTGAGTGTGGTGCGAAATGTGATTGGGATACTAGATTTTTTCATCACCATTTTGCAAACTGACAATACTTTAGAAGATTACAGAGAAGAGAAGATGGTTAGTTTTTCCCACAACGTGTGTCAACTAACATCCAAGTTGGATATTCAACTTGTTTGATTTTTTCTGCTTTAGAAAAATGATGATTTGTCTCAATTAAAGAAATATACATTCACACTTGACACCTTAGCTTTGGAACAATTATCCTTAAGCATGTTTCTTTACAAAACCAAAAATCACTTTTAAGTCTGTTTTTTAAAAATATTATGTTCATGTTGGTTAAAAATGGCTTTCTGAGAGTCTACTATGGCTTATTCTGAGTGGTCTAATGAACTTTGATCCCCCATGGATAATACATTTCAGGAGTGTACCAACTTTGAATGTATTGTTACGCATGGCCACTTGCAAAGACTTCCTGTTTTAGCCTATCGTGAATTATTGGTTAAAATCTGTTCAGGTTTAACCGGTCCAATGAAAGGCAAATGTACCAAAGATAAATGGATAACATATATTCAAAGCCAAAATAACTACTTTGACACTCTTCTTTAGAAATGTTGCTTCCTCCAGTCTTTATATCAGAATGATTTTGACTCTCCTGTGCCGTAAGCTTTGTCTGCAGTTCACTGACACTGCACTAACTGTGTTCTTTAGTGGAGCTTAAAGCTGGAATAGTGGATTGTGAGAACAGTCTGGCTGTATTAAGCGAATTAGAAATTGAATTTGTTAAAGCAGAGTCTTTATGTTCTCTTGGATCTTAGTCAGAACAAAGGAAATCATTAATGCTTAGACACGGTTCTGTGGGGAAATGCTAAATATATCCACAACACCCAGAGAGTTATTTACAATGTACTCATACTTAAAACAAGAAGTGACACAGTGCACGGAATTGATTTTATTTTCCTATAGTGCACATGTTGCCTACAGCTGACTGCTGTGCTTTTCCTGTTAAATTAAGAATGAAAATCAGAAGCCTGTGGCCATGACAATAAAATCTACTTTAAGGGAAAGCCCAAGTAAATTGCCCTGAAATCTCTCAACAAACCTGTATAATTACAAATGTGTTGCAATATGTGAATTACTTCTTTAACAACACTGCTAAGCTCCAGTACTCTCAATAACTGTTCTGCAGCACCAGCTCTTTGTAGGAGAGTCGAAGGGAAGTGATTGATTAGCTGTGAAGCTCTGGTCCTATTTTCAAGACTCAATCATGGCTGCAGGGGAACATCAGCGCAGGCTACTCCCAGTAACTGATGGACCTTCATGCTCTGTCATTACAGGTTTCCCAGTAATTGTGCTTGTAAATCCTGAGCCAGTGATTCTTTAAAAGTCGGAAAGTTTAACTAATGGTACTCTTCAAAAGAAAGGGTAAGGCATCAACGGTGCTATGAAGGAGTAGGACATGTAACACATGGCTTCCAGAAGGAAGGTCTAGCTGCTCACTCGTTTGTGTGCAACAAGAACTGGTTGTGAGCAAACTTAGAACAAATCTCTGAATCTCCTTTTATGCTATATTATATGTTCAAAATAATAAGTAATTTGGTGTATCTTAATAATAGTGCCTTAAATTAAAAACAAATAACATCATCTATGGTTTGAACCAATGCAAACATTTGTTTATGCAAAATGATCGTACTTTAACCTTATTAAGTATTTAAAATCAGACATCTGTACACTTTACAGGTTAAACTATGGGATTATTGTAGTTGCTAAAATGTTGTACTAAAACTGTGTAAGAAGAGCATAAAATAAGCAAACCAATAGCAATACTTAAGGGTTTAACTGAATAGAACAAGGATCAGTTTTATCGCTTGTTCATTTCCATTTGCAACAAAATAAAAGTGTTATTTTATCTTTCGAAAGTTCAAAAGTTTGCCAACAACTACCCCCAAGTCTTTGAGCAACTATGATTATTAGAAACAAGTTCTATATGGCCACAGAGGTGCAAACATTTGGACAATCTATTGCTTTAATATCCTGTTTCAAGAGAGCTTAGGGCAGAAACGGCTGTGAAGTTTTTTAAAGTGCTCATGAACTTAAGAATAAAAACTATGTCAGCTGCTAGTTGTTTTTGAAACATTTATTCCGTATTCCCAGATGACTGAATACATGCATAAACTTTCAGTCTTTACATACCAGGATCTGATTGCCTGTTGACAGTCAATGACTTGAAAAGGTTTTAGTCAAGTCCAACATTGGCTGACAGACTTTAAACTGTTCACACATGAGCTGAGCTTTCCTTGTTGTTCAGCTGTACAGGAAGTTAGGCTTTAGGAAAGTTGTTTATCATCTATGTTTGCAATGTGAATGTGGTGTAAGAGGCGAAGAAAGGGCAATTGCTATAGCCAAGTGACTACAGATGGGAGCCATGACACCAGGTCTGAGAGGAGAAGCTTTGAGTTGGTGTTGTGGCCTGTAAATAAAGTGACTTAAATCTGACATTATGTTTAAGGAAAGACATTTTAAAACTGTAACAATGTCAACAGAAGGCTAAGTAATGATCATCAACCAAGCCCTAAAACGCTTTAGAACCACAGACCCATTTACTGTAGGCTGATGTTTATTTTTACACCAGCATAGCCTCCAGCACGTAATCAATACGTATACTGTGTGACACCATTGTCTAGCTCTCGGTCAAGCTTGGGTGGATTACCGCCACCAGGCTTCTTTTCCCATTAAATAATAACAATCCATGTATTGTTCAGCTCTGTGTTGCATGGACTCATCCATTATACTAAACATCTTACCAGCTAAACAAACTAGCGTTGGGTTTGGCTCATGTTTTACTGAGACATTTGGATGATGACCAGAAGATCTAGAGTAAAGTATTACCTGTCAATAAGCTGTTAAAGTTTGTTCCCTGACCTGGAAGCTCTTAACACTGAAGTTGTTACGGATAAACCCACTCAGATTTGAACTGCTTGTCAAGGTGTTTAAACTACTAAACCTCTAAATATAAGCTTCACTCTCTAACCTGAGTCCAAAATAAATATGTCAAACATAAAGTGGTTTCCGACAGTTTGAATTCAGGGAAATACTGTTTTAGTCAGCTGGTGGTTGTCTTCGTCACTCAATTTTGTTACTCTCTGAAACTGACAATCTGACAGTCACGCTCACTTTTGCAGCAGCCAGGCCAAGTGCATGTTGGAAAAGAGAATGGGCACAGCTCCAAACTGATTTTTTTTTTTCCTTCTTCTCCAAACTCCTCACATTATTACTTATTCCTATGTGCTGGTAGTGATTGAGTTGTACTCCCAGCCAAGAGGCAAAAGAAGTACGACTGAAAAGAGTATCAAATTCCAAACAAAATGTGCAGTCTTAGGCTGTGACCTTATTTAACATCCTGGTGGCCTGAAGGAAAAAGCTACAGTTTTGGTCGATACCGGTTTTGCCAGTCAACTATGGTGTCTGATTGTTTGTATTTAATTCAATGCAAACTAGCTTCTTTCTTCAAACGTCTAAGGTAAAACAGTCTCCTCTTGCTTTCCACGCAATCAGTATCAGTGTCCAGGTCCTCAAGATCCATTGATATTAATAGTGACGCACTTCCTTCACTGCTTCTTTCCTAAGTCCAATCTCAGCTCCTTAGTCTTGCTGACATGTAGGAGTAGATTGTTGTACTGACACCAGCAGTTCAGGCTTTTACTTTGGCACAGGATGAGTAACAGTTATTGGCAAATACATGAACAAAGATCTGTATCAGCTAACCTACAATTTATAACATTTATGTTCTTATAAATTCTTACCTTGAACGACATCTGGGTTCTCGCATGATCATGCAATAACAACTTAACAAATAACAAAAATCCATCTTGTCGGGGTTCAAAAAATGCTTTTGGTTCAGACCAAGCAGCGTCCATTCAGAAGCTAAGGATGGGTTTATGCAGTGAAAAATGGCTCTTATGCTTCAGCAGACTTAAGCCATGATAGAAAGATGTTTCATCTAATCACCTGCCAAGTCATTTTTCCGATATGCCTGACCTTTTTCTAAACAGTTTCAAATGCGGGCTTCTCAGATGGTTCTGCTTAAGAAACCATCTGGTTCGTCATGTTATATTAATGCTAATAGGAAGACTTAAAGTGTTGCTTATCAACTTAACAATGTTAGATTTTTTTACGTGGTGCAAAATCTGTTAAAAGGTAAATCTTCATGCAACTGTGTGGGAGGAATATAATAAAGCTCTAAATCACAGAGAGTGTAAGCATTTCACAAATTTAAGGGAATTGTAAATTGCAATTATTTATCAAACATACAGACACAGACTTAATTCAAAAGCACCAGTTCATTTCAACTTTTATTCTTAAACATACTATATCAAACAAAGCTGAAAAAGAGCTTAATGCTGTCAAAAAAGGACAACTAATGGTCTGTTGTATAGTCTGCATTGGCTTTCTTTGGGAGCACTAATATAAACCAGCTATCATCATTTCCTCACTGCTCCACTTCCGCCCACCAACCATCACCACCTTTGCTGTCCCCGACTTGTCAGACACTGGTTCTCTAGCGAGTTGTGACGAACTGTCATGTGCGTGACTAAACCGGCTCAACACTGTGCTGTTGGTTGGAGAAATCACTCAGCCATTACAGCCCCTCAGTGTCTGTAAAAACCGCTTCAGGCAGGGAGGTTTAGACCAAGAGATGGAGAGAGACTGTTTTCTCTACAGTGGGAAGCATGGTTCATGCATCTCCCTAACCCCTTGCAAACAGCATGCCAGCGCAAGTCTCAAACAGCACCTTCTCTATCCACTTGTAAATTCACCAGCTCGGCAGCACAGGAAGGGAATGTAAATTAGGTGTGACTAACAGCAAGATGGGAATCCAGGCAGTTTTCCCCCCTCCTCTCTCGCTGTTCTCCCCTGGATACCGAGGGTTTTGTACACATCCACTTTCCTGCAGTGCTCCAGGCTGTCGGCTTGGTTTCACATACAGAATGACTTCAGCTGGAGGTGTACTAAGCTGAGGCTAGATAAGGAAAAAAAGATAGAAGGGCAGTGTTGCTGAGCTGGAGTCAGAATGAAACCTTTTTAAAAAACCTATTAGATTCATCATGAACTGGGAGCCCTTTCATATCATCTTCAAAACCATTGGACCATTCATGCCTTCTGATATATGGGAGATACATCTGCCACATATGATTTAAACCAAGCATTGTAGCTGTATTGACTGCCACAACCTTTGTAGACATCAGCACAATCAAATCTTTTTGTGTTGAAGGATAAGGCTGCAGATTCAAACAAATCCCATGAAAAGACAAGAATGAACAACAAATTGAACCTGCTAACAGCATGTACAGCCTGTGTAGCCAAAGACTGATGCAGATTAGGCCATAAAGCTCCATTGTTGACCCAAAATATAGAAAAAAATATGTGCCTCAATTGCATACATAACAATAAATGTTCCCATCCAACCTTGTGCACATACACACCCACTACTCCACCCTTTTATTTTAATCCACAACAGAAAAAAGCACCAATAGCATGCACTATTTTCGTCTATTTGAGCAAATCTACTAAAAACAGTCGTACTGAGCACACTAACCTATATCCATAGTTATTCAAGGTTCAAGGTTCAAGGTTTTTATTTGTCATATGCACAGCAGATACAGCGTATATGTTGGCAATGAAAATCTTATGTCGCGTGCTCCTCCAACAACTCAACATACATGGTGCAAAAGATAAATAAAATAGTGAAAAAAGAGAGAAGAATATTTACAATATCAACAATACAGATTTGAGGATGTGAAATATATACATATGTGGAATACATTGAAAGTATTTAAATACTTTACACTGTTGAATGAGGAGGTATGGACAGATGCATATATTATGTATAACAGATGTATATGGCAGATATGTATAATATATAGATATGTGTACTATAAACAGATATGTATGGCAGATGTGTATAATATATATATATATGTATGTGTGTAAAAAGATGTGAGTAGACATTCACACAGCTCAGGAGTTCAGTAGTCTTATAGCCTGTGGTATAAAACTGTCTCTGAGTCTGGTGGTCTTGGTCCGGATGCTGCGGTACCGTCTGCCAGACGGCAGCAGACAGAACAGATTGTTGCTGGGGTGATGGGGGTCCTTTAATATCCTACCGGCCTTCTTCCTACACCGCTGGGTGTAGAGGTCCTCCATGGATGGCAACTCCGTCCTGGTGATGTGCTGAGCAGTTTTCACCACCCTCTGTAGAGTCTTACGGTTGAGGGCGGTGCAACTGCCATACCAGGCGGTGATGCAGCCAGTCAGGATACTCTCGATGGTGCACCTGTAGAAGTTGCAGAGTATCCTGGAGTCCATGTTGAACTTCCGCAGCCTGCGGAGGAAGAAGAGCCGCTGTCGAGCCGTCTTGGATATGACCCTGGTGTGATGTGTCCATGTCAGGTCCTCACTGATGTTAACCCCGAGGAACCTGAAGCTGCTGACTCTCTCCACAGGAGTCCCGTCGATGGTGATGGGTGTGTGTGCTTCTCTCTGCCTCTTCCTGTAGTCCACAATCAGCTCCTTTGTTTTGCTGACGTTGAGATGGAGGTTGTTGTCCTGGCACCAAGATGTCAGGGCTCTGACCTCCTCTCTGTACGCCGTCTCGTCGCCGTCTGTGATCAGGCCGATGACGGTCGTGTCGTCAGCAAACTTGATGATGGTGTTGGAGCTGTGTGTGGCCACGCAGTCGTGCGTGAACAGGGAGTAGAGGAGAGGGCTGAGCACACAACCCTGAGGGGCTCCGGTGTTGAGGGTCAAGGTGGAGGATGTGATGTTCCCCATCCGCACTGCCTGGGATCTGCCCGTCAGGAAGCTCATGATCCAGTCACAGAGGGCGCTGTTGAGCCCAAGGTCCCTGAGCTTAATGATGAGCTTGGAGGGCACAATGGTGTTGAATGCTGAACTGTAGTCAATGAACAGCATTCTCACATAAGTGTTCCTCTGGTCCAGGTGGGAGAGGGCAGTGTGGAGGGTGAGGGAGATGGCATCATCCGTGGACCTGTTTGCTCTGTAGGCAAACTGCAGGGGGTCCAGTGAGTCAGGGAGGGAGGAGGTGATAAAAGTTTTGACTAACCGCTCAAAGCACTTCATGATGATGGAGGTGAGTGCAACTGGGCGGTAGTCATTGAGGCAGATGGGTTTTGTCTTTTTGGGGACAGGGACAATGATGGACTCTTTAAAGCATGTGGGGACTACAGACTGGAGCAGTGACCTATTGAAAATGTCTGTGAACACATCTGCCAGCTGAACTGCACACACCTTGAGAGCACGGCCAGGGATGCCATCAGGTCCTGGAGCCCTGTGTGTGTTGATCTTTTCAGAGATCTACACACATCTGCACTGGTTAAAACCAGTGAGCAGGGATCCTGGGCCTTTGGTGCCTCCACAGCCGGGGGCTTCTCAAAGCGTGCATAAAATGTGTTCAGTTCATCTGGGAGAGATGCAGACACTTCCTCAGCACCACTCGTTGTCCTTTTGTAGTCTGTTATTGTTTTTAGTCCAGACCACATATTTCTGGCGTTGGAGCCCTTGTAGTTCGACTCCACCTTGTCCCTGTATTGTCTTTTCGCACTGCTAATAGCTCTCCGGAGTGCATACCTGGAATTCCTGTACTCATCCAAATCACCGCCGCTGTGCGCGATGGCCCGTGCTTTAAGTTTAGCTCGGACCTCGCCGTTTATCCAGGGCTTCTCATTTGGGAATGTCCGTACAGTAATCCGCGGCACGACGTCATCGATGCATTTGCCGATGTAGCAAATGACCGCGTCAGTGTGTGTGTTTATATCGTCCTCCTCAAACACACACCACTCCGTGATGCCAAAGCAGTGGCGGAGAGCAGAGTCAGACTGCTCGGACCAACGCTGCACTGTCCTTGTCACAGGTCGGTCCCTCTTCAGTCTCTGCCGGTAAACAGGGAGCAGAAGAAGAGATATGTGGTCTGACTTGCCGAAGGGGGGGCGGGGGAGGGCTTTATATCCATGCCGGAAAGGAGTGTAAACATGGTCCAGTGTATTTCCACCGCGCGTGGGGCAGCTGACGTGCTGATAGTATTTCGGCAGGACTTTCTTCATGTTGGCTCTGTTAAAATCCCCGGCCACAATAAATGCGGCCTCTGGCCGAGAAGTCTCTGTCCTGTCGATAATCCCATACAGCTCCTCCAGCGCTGTGTTGTTGTCAGCGTGCGGCGGTACATACACTGCTGTTAGAACAACAGATGTGAACTCCCTCGGCAGATAAAAAGGCCGGCATCCGATCATGATGTGCTCTAGGCTGGGAGAACAGTCCGAAGAAATGATCTCCACATCTGAGCACCAGTTGTTGTTGATCATGAAGCAGACACCTCCTCCCTTGCTCTTCCCTGAGTTTATTGTCCGGTCCTGGCGATGAATGGAGAATCCGTGTGGAGCAATGGCGGCGTCCGGTATCGTGGGGTCGAGCCAAGTCTCCGTGAAAACCAAAACATTACAGGTCTTAATGTCCCGTTGAAATGCCACCCTGCTACGGAGTTCGTCCAGCTTATTATCCAGGGATTGGACATTTGCCAGAAGTAAACTCGGTAGAGGAGGCCTGTTTTCACGTTTCCTCAGCCTGACCAGGACCCCGGCCCGGGAACCTCGTGGTCTCTTCCTCCTGCGCTCCACAGGTAGAGCTCCAGCAGGTAAACACGGAGACTCTCCATTGTTTGCAGGTCGTCGTGGATTATTGCTGTCCACCAGCGACCTGATGTGTAAAAGTTGTTCTCTATCATATTGGATGATAGGGCTCGCTTGGGCGGTTTGCATGTTGCAAAAAAAGTTAAAAACAACCAACAAAGTAAAACAATAAAAACACTAAGATGTGGAGTTGTTGAGGAGCTCGAGACACGGCAGCCATCCTCGGCGCCATCTTGCTCTATTGGTTGGATTGCTATGAAGTTATGTACAGACATTAGTTCATTACTTTGGTGATTTTCTGATTTTGCAAGACAAGGCAAGGGGTGTTTCCTATATGGTAGTACTTTTCAACAACAAGGTGATTGCTTTCCAAAAAACTTTAAAAGCACTAAGACCTTTACACTGTGGACCGTTTTAATAGATGTGTTTGTTATGAATAATTGGGCTTGGGGCTGAGTATCATTGAGAGTGTAGGGAAGTTGGAAAGAGTACATTGAAAAAACTGAAAAGTTGACTTTAATTAAATGTATTATGTCAACAGATTTCACATAACTGTATTAGGTTAGTAGAAAGCAATACAACTTAGATCAAAGTTTAAATATCAGGTTCAACGTAAGACTATTGCTTTCAACTAACCTCACAAGTTATGTGGAACCTGTTGACAATAATGCATTTAATTAAAGTCAACGTTTCACTTTTTTCAGTGTAGCGAAACTATTTTGGTTAATTAGTGAGATTTATTGGCAAACATTTGAGTTACACCAGCTTTATCTATTCATCCAGACCACCGACATCAGTGTGTGACCTGAATATTTACCCGTTTAAATGAGCTTTTCTATAAACCACAGCTTTGTAAAATGCGCTGGTAGAATATATGCCTTCCCATCTGTTCTCTGACACCTTGTTTGAATACCACCCATTAAATCCTGCCATTTAGTTTCACATTGTTAAAGCCTTTTCACTCTCAACTTCTTTTTACTCTCCAGGCAGTATACTTGTAATAGACTCTGACTTGGTTATTGTGGGAGCCCAGTGGGAATCAATGTAACAGATACTGTTGAAGGTGTTACATTTGATCACAGAGCGGGTGGTGCTCCACTTTCAACTTTCCCCCTTTTCTGTGTCATATTCTGTACGCAGACAGTCATTTACTCATGTCGAAAGTGTGTCATCAAAACATGTGGTTAAAGTGTATATGCATAGCTCTTCTAGGTTTATTATCCAGGTGCATTGGGAGTGCTATGTAATAAAAGATACAAAATTCTGCCTTTTTATTCCTCAGTGCATAGGCAGTTACTCTCAGTGAAAGAGAAACAGCCACCAGCCAATTATTCTCATGATTATTACTGCAAGGAAGCGGACAGGCCTGCATGTTATTGATGTCAGCCAGGATGTCAATGGACCTCTATTTCAGTTTAATGAATACTCTTTGCACTACTGCCCCTGGCTTTTCAAGGGATTGTGAGAGTGCGCTTTCCATCAGCAATGAGCTGTTTTCTCCCATTTGTAATGGGAAGAGTATGCATGCAGTCATATTTGTGAAAATGTGAGAAGAGTATCCAATTGTAGTGCAAGTATAAGCGTCTGTGTGGCTCAGCGTGTGTTCAGGAGTGTGTTTTACGGTCTTGATGATGGAACGCCAGCCTCTGCAGACAACCTGTGCTTATTTTATGGCCTCCTCCCCAGCTGCAGCATGTGGGCAATAAACCTTTCTCCAGCAATCTCCAAACAGTGCAGCAATCAATGGGAAATTATCTCAGCCAATCGATGGGCCAGCCTTTCTATTCCTCCCTCTCTCTACCTCTCCCGCTGTCCTATCTGTATCCCTTTCTCCCACCACCCCCTCCCTCTCCTCGTCCCTTCTGTCTCATTTTTGCTGTCTCCCTGTTTTTTCCACCCACTCCTCCTTTTACTTGTGTTCCCTCCAGCTCTCTTCGCTCTACTCTGAAATGCGACAGCTCAGCAGCTCCAGAACCATTAACAAAAGTCGCCTTCACCCAAGGAATATGTAACATTGCTGGGTTGACTTTCCTGGCAAATATAATGAGTCTGACTTGTTCATACAACCAGAAAATACCCTTTTCCGACAGAAGTGAAGACCCACTCTGTTGTTGTTGTTGTTGTTGTAGTTGTCATTGGTCGTTCGTGGCCAACTTCTTTCAATCTTGTTATTTCTCCATACTTCACGCAAGGATTTATTTTTAATAAGTTAAGAAAATTGCCTAGATAACACTCAGTTTACCTTTAACACATGTAGCAAACAACAAGAGAGCTTCTGTGTAGGAAGCATATCCACTTATTGGATTCACTGTGTTTTGTTTAATTGAGGGGTGGTGACTAGGTACAGAATGCAGGGGGCACGACATGTAGTGTGTTGGTCCAAGGTCACGAAGCCGACTTGTCATTTGGTAATAAACAAGTTGAGTCTTTTGCAGTTCCTTGAATTTGTCTTACTATTCCAACATCCAGTTGGAGTTGAGTTCCTGTTTCACATTTTATTTGGCATTTATGTTTAAATAATCTTCTTCCCGATATGTTTTATCTTCAGGTTCTAAGCCACTCACTTGTGTGAATCTCCCAAAAAATGAGCCACTTTATTCACACATGAGCTCAATCACACATCACACAGGCTTGGTAATAAAGCTGATGTCCGAATGAATCGGACATTTGACTATTCACACAAATCTGCTTCGGGTAATGTCTAGATCATTTTAGGGTTGAACTGCATGTGTGAACGGGGCTTAAATCCAATAGTAAGACAGCTTTATTGGCTTAGTCTGGGTATACATACAATGAAATTGACTCTCAATGTAGGCTACATTCACAGATATAGAAAGAAATGCTAAGAAGTAGCAACACAAAGCTGCACAGGTAAAACTACATTTTAACTCTTTTGTATCTACGTATAGACAACAGCAATTTATTACATTTATATCAATCAATCAATCAGTTTTTATTTAAAGTGCAGAATCACCATGAAGCATTGTCCCAATACACTTTATAGTTCATATAGAACATACAGCAATCAATACATTTACAATAATACAAATTAAAAGAGAAACAACCACATTAAAAACATCAACGTTGAAACGTGATAAGCCAAGCTGAATTCAACTGACCGTGCTTCTTTAACGTTTAATGTATCAAAGGGCTAGTTCCCTACTGCAGGTTCCCCTGCACAAAGAAGCCTTTTTTTCTAGTACAAACTGTTTTGGTTCTTTCTCCCTTCTTACTGTCAGTTTTGCCACACTAGATAGCTGTTTTGAGTGAAAAGGCTCTAAACTGACTGAAACCACATGCCCAGCACTTAATAGCAAATAGACAGCGGTAGCAACTCACTGGTAAACAAAGTGGAGTATTTAGCTGCTAAAAGCCCAAATATTTCCCTCAGGAGTTGGAGACCCGTGAGTATTGAACTTACATCTGCCAGGTGGTAATGACTTTGAATAAATGTGAATATTGCTCCATATCTCCTGGAAGTGCACATAGGTAACTAGTTAACAAATATAAAAAGTGATTTATGTCAGTTTTGTGTTTTACAGCTTTTTGCCTTTCTCCTAGGTGGCTCGAAGGATAGTGAATGGATGATACCATTATTTCCAGTAGTACCACAAAATATGTATGCATAAAAGTAGGGAAACCTACATGTACTCAAAATAGCTGGATGTTGCAGATTGTTTAGTGTAATATAGAATGAGGTACACAGTGCTACTGATATATTAAAATTAGGTCATAGAAGCAAAATCAGGCATTTTCAAAACCACCAGACGTTATTTTATTTTTTTCTGACACTCAAAACATTTTATGTAGTTTTGTGGCTTAAATATTTTTTTTCTCTAAGACTTGTTTTTTTTTTAATCAAATCTGAACTTTCACTTTCAATATGTTTCCTAGTTTAATATCTTTTTAGAAAATGTAATTCATATTGCACAGTGCAATTTTTAATTCGGCAGTTCAGCTTCCTACTGTGTCATATGAGTACATTTTTCATAGTGCTAGGATACACATGGAGCTAACTGTGCAGTACATTTGGTTAAAGCTTTTTTCATTGGTGCTTGTTTTGACCTATCCCTTTTTATACATTTGTTTTCATATTTGCAAATACACAACATTCAGCAAAACAAACAGCAAAAAATTACAGCACCAATTTTCAGACTAAAAGCCAAAGCACTCTCCCACCCAACACAAACAATGAATCAGGAATGATGCATTACTGTCATGGTGGATTTATTTAACACTATCTTGGATAACCATTTGGCAGCTTTCAGCCAAATTCCAGGGGTGTCCACGCCTCAGCAGCACTCGCTCCTGGCGGAGCACACTGACACTGACAGGCATTCAGACAGGCTTGGAAATGGTGAGCAAACAGCACTTCTCCTAAACACTTTGTTTATGCTGCTACTACCCACAGAGTCAGCCATACCGTGACAACATGGAAATAAAGGACAAGTGACAACCACCACCCCTGCCTGTGCATTTAGTTTCTCCCCACCCCCTCTCAGCTACTGCCATGGTTTACCAAGCAGGAGGCACTCTTATTATTTGCCTTGCCGTTAAAGACCGACAATGGTTATTAAAACCAACCAAGGTTGTTCTCCAAAGAAAAGGACGCTGCAGCAGACTAAAGTCTCTGGGAATCGGAGGAAACAGAGGAATTTGATGTATCAAAAGAGAAAGGTGTCAGCTATAGTGTGTTAAGAGGTCAGCTCCGGTCAGTGTCTGCAGGGGGTTTGCTTACACACCATAGCTACAAGCATTTATATAAATAGCAACTTGATCAAATCTCTCTTTAAGATTCCCAGCTGTTATCATATTTGAAGGATTCACGTCTGTGCTTCACAGTGAATCCATGAGCAATAAATTATAACCGTAGAGATTCTCACAACAATGGAGGCTTCTGTTATACAGCCTGTAAATGACAGTCGGCTAATCAGCAAGTTCCTGCAGGACAGGTGCTGATAACAGGCTGAGCTACACAATCAAAACAAAGTGATTAATGAAAGAATCCTTCACATTTACATTCTTGGCAAACCAAGAAACATGCACAGGCATTTAGATTCCTTGGATGCATCAGTTGAGAAAGGTTTTATTGTTACTACTGAAAGACCTTTTTACATATGCTGCTTATTTCTGGTTTGGTTAGTTGAGTTCAGACAAGGATCAATAATAGGCCCCCTAGTATTTTCTCTTTCTGTTTTATCCTGACCATACCATCTTGTATCTTTTGAATAATGCCAGACACATTTTATTCTTGTGAGGCTTGTCTATGATTTTCACAAGTAGGTTTGGGTTAGATTGCAAAACCCACTAAAAATTGAACTCCTCGTCCAAAATCTTAAATCTATATTTTATTTTCCAAAGCTTTTGTTGTATTTTTATAACAAAAAACATAACAATACACTTTACTATAAAGAGATCCATCCAACAATCAATAGACAATATTTACTGTAGTGACTTCTACGTATTGATATTTTTAAGTAGAATATGTTACTGTTTGAATTAGTTAATTCTGTGTTAAAAATGTAATTCTGATATTTGTAGAAGACTTGAAAACCTTCCCTGTAGCTAAGTATTCTCTGTTCACTAACAGTATACAGTATACAGTATACTACAATACATCTACAGTATATAAATGAATAAAGACACCTTATTTCACTGCTAACAAAAGTTATGTTTAATTGTTTTTAGTAGTGGAGTAAAAGGTCAGATACGCTTTTTACTACCTCATCATAGCCTCTCTGTCTCTCTCTGTCCCTCTATCTCTCCTCTGTCTAACCGAGGCTGCCTCTAATCAGCTGGCCTTGAGCTCTCAGAAAGGTCACTGTCCCTTTGATGGGGTTTTGATTCATCCTTTCCTCTTTTTCTCCCCTCCCACCCTTCCCTTTCACCCCTTTCTCTCACAGGGAAACTGGAGAGCCAGTACCACCAGGGTGCCAAGAAGGGGCTGGTCCCATCCGCTGCAGACTGACGTCAGAGGAGAGGCAGAGGAGGAAAAACAGTCTGATCTCACTGGAACGTGGCAAAGATGTTTTCCAAGACTGGCTTCATTCCCCACTAGGTTGTCCTGACATTTTATCAGGAGTTATCAAGGCTGACATATTATTGGTATCAGCTCTACACCTGTTGTTAATCAGTGGCATTTGAATTTGACAGAAGGAATATTGCTTAAACGTATGCAGAACATAGACATGTCATAGTTTTGAAACATTTCTAGATTCTCCTTTGTCTCTGTTTGATTTTCTGCAGAAATAAAATATAAATATCATTTCATTTCATTTTGTGCTTCTCTTATTCCAATTAAAATATGATTTGCCAAAAAAAAAGCTTCGATATAGATGCCAACATCTACTGGTTTCTCTAGGCACAAATAACAAACTAGATACAGTAGGTTCTTTATTTAGTTGTAAATCATTCATCATGAGACATTTATTTTTCGTCACGAACCTAAAAAGCACAAGAGAAATGATTTCCCTCTCTCCCATCATTAGGGGCAGGCCTGTCGTTACCCTTCTCTCACCTAAGGCCACATTTAGACCAACAATAGAGTGGTGTTGAACAACATAACCTCCTCATTCATTTCAATGAGACCATTTTATTGGCACAGCAGGGGGGCATGACACAGACAAATCCTTCTAAAACAATGTAGGGCCATCAAGCAAAATGTTGTTGCTTGTTCAGCAGCGGAATCCAACCTCACACAGCAACACATTGTTAAGACCAATAAAATATATGCATATGCACATTCAGTATCTTTTGGTGTGTAAATGTCAGTATTGTGCTTAATACATTAATAACTTGTCAAGCATTGAGCAGGAGTACAAAATAGTTGTTGCAGTTATAATGTTTTGGTTGTAAAATCCTGCCTCAAAGGAGTAAGCAATCTTAGATTTTTTGACATTCAAATTTGACTTCATGAATAGCATTTATCTACCTGTAGTGTAGTGCCCATGCTGAGGGAAATCCTTGGGTTCTTTGGAAGCAAGGATATTTAAAAGCTAACACAACAATGTGTGTTAACTACGTATTTTGAAAATCAATCAAAAGAGTATAACTTTAAATGGATTTTAAAAATGAATCCTCACTTCACAACTTTAAATGGATTAAGAAGATAAACCTTATTTTAAAAGCTAAAATCGATTTTGATAAATTAACCTTACTTGTCACTGTTGTGTTCAATCCAAGTTTTAATGTCTCTATAGATAGATATAGTGGCCATTTAAGGCCCCTTCAGCCATTAATCCCACTCAAGGCAGTCACAAAGATGCGTCAACATGATTGTACATCACAACTGTTGTATTGAGTTAAATTACCGTATAAAGATAAGAAATCCTTGAGGATTACCTCAGATCTTTCTCACGGTCGAATCCGTAGTGTAAAAGTGTTCCCGCGCTCTCTGTTGAGACCCTAATAATTGGGCTTTTACATAATTAAACTCAGGTCTTGGATGAACTATTAACATACAATTATAAAAAATAGTTTGGTATGACTAAATTGACATTGGTTCAGCCTACTTTTTAAAATGGTCATAGGATTCATGTTGGACTAGTTAATCATGCTAGCAAAGAAGCCAACTTTTTAGTCAAACACCATTCTCTCCTTGAACAAGCACAAACTACAACCTCAGAATTTTAATTTTTTTTCCTAAAGCTCCTTTGTGCTTGATTTTCAAGTAAACAGACAACTGACAGCTTTATCATGTATTATTTTCCTTGTGGTTCGAGTGCTGTTGTGACTCTGATTGATAGTCTTCCAGTGTAATATAATTCTGTATTTCAACATATTACCTGTCCTTGCGTTGCTGTGTGTTTATTTCCTTTCAAATGCATTGAGGGGCTCCTTTGACTAAGCTGTTTCTTGCCTGAGGGCGTATTTCACCATGGTTTGAAAAGCATAGCATGAATCACCAGCACAAACACACACCCATCCCAAGTTGTTATGTTTTTGCCTGTGCCTGGCATTGTAATTTGCCGTTGATTAGCCTAGATTTACTCTTGTTTGAGTTGCAGATTAGCTTCAACTCTGTGCTACACTCCATTCAGCATGAGAACGCATAATTGCACCAGCCTTCCCAGTAATCTCCCACCAAGAGAATGTAAGAGCCCTCTTTTGTAAATTTCTCCATAGAAGGTGGGATTTTTTTCTTCGCAGAAGCTGCTTAAGAGTTTACTAAATTCAGCCCCCAGTGATTCACTGATGACAGCTACTAGCCCAGTGGGTGGCCTCTTCTTCTGTCTCCCTGATCAGGGGCACTTCCCGTGGACGAGAACAGACATCCCAAGTTCACATAAACAAGGGCTCTGTGCTGTCATGCTGAACAACTAGGCACATGCAGTTTTTACTAAGCCTCTTTAGATAAACCATAAGATCATGTGCTGTTGGTTTTTCGTGCACACAAGATTTGATGTACTTGTGTGCAACAAATGCTGTAGGTGACCTATTTAAATATGAAAAGCGCCATGTTGTCTGAGCTACAGGGAGTTGCAGCTTAGTATAGACCTGGAAATGTGTAAACAGGTAAAGCATGTTAATTTGATGCTGGTAGGAGGATTTTGTTCCCTTTGAATAGAACAGGGCTGGAATTGTACCTGTTTTGTTTTTGCGTTTTTTGTCATTATGCTAAGCTATAGCAGTCCACTAGCTATAGCTTGATTTCCAATGTGATTGGTATTAATATTCCGCTTTAGGTTTCCACCAGAAAGTGAATAGGAGAATCTTTCAAAATATGTAACATTTGCTTTAAATCACACTAACGCTCTATCAGTGGTGTTTCTACGTTGGATCAGGGTGCCTGAGGCTTTTTCTGCTGCTTCACTAACCATCCACCCTTCTGTTAATGTCGCTGGTGGAGAGACAAATTAGAACGGATGAAGGAATGTAGGCCTAAAAAGCAGGGCGTCATCTAATATTGAGAACCAGTAATAGCTCCAGCTGAAATCCCTGTCGCTATCCAACATTTTCATCCAGTGAGCCAAGGTTTCAAAATGAAATTAGACATAAAAAAGGTAACCTTGTTCATCATCTGGGTAGAAAAAGATACCCAGTTGAATCTCCTGATTGAAATGAAATGCAATTGACTCCAGTCCAGCAGTATGCCCTCCTCACCATCAAGCCAAGTTTCCAGTTGTACAAGCAGCAGGACCTTTGTGTGCTTGCTGAGAGACTGATTGGACTGAGGGCGCAGGTCCCATCCCCCAATCCCCACAGGCCTGGAAGAGGAATTAGGCTTTAAGGCACTTTAGAGGAGGTGGCGGCAGGCTGGGGAACAATACAACCTGGGAACAGCTTGTGTCTCATCCATCTCATAATGTGTCACAGAGCCTGTCGAGCAGGGTGATGTACAAAGGGAATATTCCGAAAAAGGATATAGTGGCTGATTGAAGACAATTTGACAGCAGAAGACGATGCATTGAAATCATCACAATAGTCACTCATCAACTCAACAGCATCTCAGGACTTTACACACACACACACACACACAGAGTTTATTACCATTTTTTACCAATCCAACAGAAACTGCTGTTGTTGCTCTCAAATGAAACTTGTGGTTACAACATGTGTAGTTGTTTAAAGGATGTGATTAAGTTGCGAGAACGACACTGCTAAACATTGGCAATATCAATGTTAATATAGAAGCCAACAAAGTTAACAAATAAGCAGGACATTTTCCTCTGCCATATTATAATTTAAAAAAAGCTCTAGGACAGAAAATGTTCCATGGCTCCCTAATTTTTTTTTTTGTTGCAAAACATTAGCAAACATGTCACAACTCTTGGCTTTCAGAAAAAATCCTGCTTACATGGTTGTGAATACTACACACAGTAAATACATTTCCATTTGAAGGAAGCATAAAGTCAGAGCTTTGAGGATCTGTAATGATCTCTAATGTATCTAAATTCATTCAAGCTGGAGCCTGCAGCCTGTTAGCTTAGCACAAAGATTGAACACAGGGAAAAAGTTAGCCTGGCTTTGCCATCTTTACACTTTGGTTTTTGTACAGATTTGGTAGTAGGTGGATATCGTTTGCCTTTGATCTGAGCCAGGCTAGCTGTTTCCAGCTATCCATACCTTCATATTTAGCAGCCTAACTTGAGTGACATAAATATTCTCGTAGATCTCTTGGCAAGAAAGCTAATGAGCATATTTTCCAGAATATTGAACCATAGCACAACCAGTCAGTTCACAGACTGTGTGAATCATACCTACGATTGCCTGATCGGATACCTTTATGTAGGAACTATGTTTTATAGAGTAGCTAAATAGAGCAGAATGCCTTTGTGCTGTCTCCAGAGTGTCATGGCTCGTTGGCTTTGGTTAGTCCAGAGGAACGATGTGGGCCCCATCTGAGGAGTGGAAGCACATGAACCTTTGAAAGCTTTCATCCCTCAAGGCAAGTGAGTGAAATACAGAGTGAGAGATCTAAGAAGTGACTGTCTCTATGTGTTCTCTCCACCAAGAGCTACGACCTATTTGCCCTTGAAGGGGTTGGAAACAGTCATTGTTAATGTCGGTCCCATAAATTACCTTTTACACAAATTACTGTGATCAAATGTCTTTAAAGCTGCGTAGTGACTGAGTCCAGACTGACTTTTCAAAAGGCTTTCAAAAAGCAGATGCATAAATTCAATTAAAAATGGATTTCCTATCACAAATGGCTTTCTTTCACTCACTGCCATTTCTAAAGATCCACTGATAAGTGATCAATTTAGTCCAGGGCCTTTTGACCTTGCTGGATGAAATGGTACCTGTACCAACACAAATAGTAAAGGACAAGAGAATACCATAGAAGCACCAAGTATAATAACAGTATCTCAAAGCTCAAAACACTCCTGTGTGTTCATATTAGACTATGTTGCCTGTCCACAGGACGTATCCTCAGCTTCTCAGAGCTGCTTAACATATGGTGCCACACAGACGACAGTTCAGATGATATTCAGTCTTCAGCCTTTCCTCTCACGAGGGGTAAATCTCTCAGTGTAGTGATTTGTCAAGCATTAGTCTCTTGAATATGTAAAATAGTCCCTTCCAGGCTTCTGTTTTCTTAGAAGCAGGCACTGTAACAGATACATAACATGATTACTCTGGATTAATTATTAGCATATTCCTATTTGAAAGAAAATAAATACAAACCTGGTTTTGCCACAGGCTTACAAAATGCGTTCTAATTTTTGGAGTGATATGACAGATATATATATATTTGACACATTTTTAATTTGCAGAGACAACAAAACAACATAGTCAGAAAAAAAAACGTAACAGCATCCGACTAACAGTAAATATTTCTTTCTAGATCCGTTACATTAAAACATGCAAGGCTTGGCATGTGTTTTCTGTTTGAATAATTGGGTCAAATCTTCATTTTGTCCCAATTAAGAATGAGTAAAACAAATATTTTGTATATTCTACTTCTATTATTCTTGATCCCATTTTTGGATAACAGAAAGATGATGGATCATGTTTGAAAAAAGACAAATTATACATTTTTATGTCATGTGGTATTCAAGTCAAATATTTTGCCCAAAAGTAGTCTGTGAACAAGATATTTCTGACTATTTGAATCAAAATGAATCTCCTCAGCAAAATGTATCCTGTATTACATGATTGAGGTTTGTTGTTTATTAATTCTTAGCTCTTGGCTAATCTCATGTTTACAAAAAATGATGTGATGCTAAGCTTAATGCATGTTGTTGTCTGCATGAATCCCATACATTAAGCAATACTGGTAGACGACCTTCCTTGGTGTTTGCATGGCCATAACAACATAATCAACCACAGAGGAAAGAAACAAACATGCGACTCTTCTCCATCTCCATTTAATATATCCTACAACACCATGGCTGTGTCCAAAATCACTCCCTGGTGATTTTTATTTAGCACACTGAGAATTTTGACATTTATAGGTATTCCGTTCAAGACCTAAAAATGTAATTCCTGTTGTTGCACTTGAGGAAAAATCAGGGGATCATCAAGGTCATCAAACATAATCCTTTGGAGAACAAGAATGTCTGCTACACATTTCATGGCAACCTATTTACATGCCGATGTAATGCAGAGGAACAACCATAGTCCTTCTGCCATATCAATGTGCAGAATGGAAATTAATTGGGTCACGGTGACAACTATCATTAAAATATACATATAGCGCTACAACACTTTATCCTGTTTTGTCAGGATATGTGACATTGTACAATTGTTATTTTATCTAGTTTCTTAACTGTATGTGCAAATATCTGCCAGTTGAAAAAGATCTAAATTTAAACATGTGCTAAAGAGTAAGTCTCTTTCAGATGTGTTTCAAGGCTTTACAGTTTCTTTTATAGAGTAATGGAAAGATGATCATAGGAATAAAGCCAGCCCTCTGTGATTCCACATGACTGGCTGATTAGCCCTTTTTTCACTGATGGAAAACACATGGTGTCCACACAGCTTGTTCATTTCAGGTTTTTAGTTGGTGCAACGCTCAGCAGCGAGAGCCCTTTGGTTTTGTAGCGTCAGCCTTGAAGGGCAGTCATCATCAGAAATCTGTCCCTGCAGTCCCCACTCTGCCACTGACTGTTATTTAGCCTTCCAATGGAGGCTGGCTGTTCCCATGGGAAGCCATGAGTGTGCCTGCCAGCAGGAATGCATTGGAGGCAATAGAGGAAGATGGAGGATGGATGGAGGAGGGTGAGTAGCTGCTGCTGCTGCTTTTCCCCTCTGTGTGAAAATGAGTCCATTAATTCAGCCCCCCTCCCCCTGCCGCCCCCCTCCAGCCCTCCCTGTGCCTGTTGTCTCTGTTTGTTAGCGAGATGATTCCTTCTGTCATGTCAAAGGCAACATTATCATATTCTTGTTGCCTGGGAAACCAGCAGCGCCGAGAGAGACAACGACTTAAAGCCTTCATGGTGTTTGAAGCTGGTAAACATGAAAGGTTATCCGTGGAGCTGTGAGAGTTGAAATCCTAACATATATGAAAGAGTGTTATTGTGAGGAAGCTTTTTATTTTCTGGCTCACTGTTATCAGAGATATCCCCTCTTCGTTTGTTTGTTAAAAGACTCAGTTCAGTGAAATTAGAACATGGCTAAGTAGAGTTAGTGCCCGATTGGCCCTGAAGCATACAGTGTTAACCTTGGTATTGTTTTCTTTTGTGTAATCAGAGTATAAAAGTGCTCACATACAACAAGATGCCCATTTGAAGATTTTGGGAGAATGTGGAACAGGACTGCCTTAAATGTCTCATTTAGTTTGTTTGTCTATAATTTCAATTATATTAATGGTTACTAATATAAACAATGTTTTGGTTGCTAGGTTGATGCAAGTCCTCTTCTTATTCACCCTCTAAAAAGGGAGCCTTGGTAGAAGATGGTGTAACTCTCAATATAATTTCAGATATGCTGTGCTTGGCAATTACTCTCCAGTAAGTTAAACATATTTAAAACACAATATTTACAAGTTCAGCCTAGTTTTTTTTAATTTTTTACAAAAGTAAAAGGTCTGGACACTTTTTTATCATTCCTAATCTCAGTATAACTAAAATCCTTGCTGACCAGCTGGCTGTAACACGTTTTATGATGGAAGTAGTACAAATACATTTATTCAACTGCTGTACTTTTACAATTTTGACATTGTTATACTTTACTTGCGTATGTTCAATGTATGCTAGGTTGTATTCCACTACTTTTAAGAGTAAACTATTGTACTCGTATAGTCTACTTATTATTTGACACTTATAGTTAGGCTAGTTTTAACAATGGATTCTCTAAATTGTTGTATTTTTAGAAGAATGTTTTTCTTCTTTTACCACTGCTGTTAGAATAGGTGTTGAGTTTTCCTCTGAAACAAACAGATTAAATCACATTCCGTTCAGTGTGCTGACTCCAGCTCCAGGTCTTCCCCCGGTGCTCTGTGCAGGGTGCTGACAGTCCGGTCCGGCTGGAGCTCCTCCTCCTGGGTTTCCTCCCCGCTCCCGCTGCTGCTGGTTGGTTACATTGTATCAGTTCCCACACGAAGAACCAGCACGGCACTCATCCAGAAACGGTGAATACGGAGGAATTAACCTGGATGGGAAAAATATTCTCTGTGGGATTAATTGCCTGAAGGTCGCGGGATAGGACTGGACTTGTGTCGTGCTTGAGGCGGCACCGATAAAAATGCCCTCCGGACTCGGGTTGTTTTCGATGAGGACGGTATCTCGAAGTGTGATGGCAGAAGTCCAGTGAATCGCTGGCCTCCCCTCCTCTCTTGTGTTGGATGTCTTGAGGAGTGCGCTGCCACTGGTTTCTGGTGCTTAAGATTTTTATTTATTGAGAGGCGTTATTATAATACCCGCTCTGATTTGTTCCCTTTATGGAGTGCACACCACCATGGACAAACCAGGGTTTGGAATAGGAGTGGTTAGCTAAGTCGGTAAGTTACTACATTTCTCTCATTGTTGATAGTGCTACAACTCGTTAGCCACTTAACGTTAGCCTTGCGTGCAAAGCAAGCAGGCTAGCCTTACACCATATAGCCAACACAGCATGCAGCAGCAGGCAAGCTAGCCAAGCCTGACTGCACTCTGAGCTCATTGTTTCACTCTGCCAGCTAGCGTACTACTAGACTACCTCATTACACCAAGCTAAGTTAGCTGTGTTAGCTTCTTGAAGTTCAACGTACGTGTAAACTTGTCACTAAGTAACGTTAAAACATCAACATACAACAGACACTGCTATTTAACGTATATGGGTAACTTTGTCACTCTTAGCTCCTGGGAGTTAATGATTATCCTTTTTTATTTCTTAAAAAACTTTCCTGTCTGAATTAATAATTTATGTTTTAAGTTAAATGTTGGGCTGTACAATGTAGTGAGGAGACATTAGTTGGAAAGAGTTGAGGCAGCAGATTCCACCAGTGTAGTGTCTACAGTGTTTCCCAAGCTGTGCACCGAGGACCCCAGGGTATCCGTCAGATCTCAAGATAAACAGAAAAAGAAACGATTCTCACTCTTGAGGTTTAACACAATGTAAGGATTTGTGTAAGGCTGACTATTTGAACTGTACACATCCCCTGCTGGTGCCATTATAACAACGGTTTCCTACACTTCTGAAACAGGTTTTATCCAGAACGAAATCATTTCCAATGGGGGCATGATCTCATTAAAGTGGTGGATTGTGATCTAATGCATTTGTTACCCTTATTTCAAGATAGTTAAGATTATTTGTTGGCTCTTGTTGTTGGGATGTCCCATCCCCCTAAAGAGTGTCATTCAATTAAAGCATTATTATTTTTTACTAGACCAATAAGGGCTAACCCTTAGGTCTGCACTGCTCTTAAGACTATGACAGTGCATCATCAATTTCTGGCCAAGTAGTCTGCATCTAAATAATCAGAATTTCTCATGTTTTGTCGATGGTTATTAAAAATACTTGAAGGACAAGATTTTTTTATTAAAAAAATGCTGTGTTTGTGCGATATGTCCTGTGACGAGGTAGTTGCTAGTCTTTCTGAACAATGACTTCAGTGGTCTGCAGTGTTTATACTTCATTGTATTGACAGGTATCAGGTACTCACCCATATGGACAACCCAAAGAAGAGTGACCCGAGACGAGTAGCATACCATGCAATGGAAAGGCTCAATAAAACCACATTAGAGCTGGCAAACTGTTAAGGTCAGCCCAAACTAATGGTAGTCTGGGCTTTTGTTGTTGCTAACTTCAAGGCTAACATCCTTAACTTTAATAAAGAAGAAAGGTCCAAGGCAAACATCTAAAACCTTAATTGAAACATCAATACTATAGTCAATTTTATTAAACATTGATTGATTGGTTTTCATAGTTTTTAGTTTTTTAAAAAAAAAATACAGTTGAGATAACAACCTAGCTAAGCGGCACAAGCCTTCTTCTTCCAAAAGTATTGGTAGTGGCCCCAAATATCCTGCATTTTTAGGGTGTAGCCTACGACCCACCGAAGTATTGGCTAACTTTGTCCTCAAAGGAAGATGATATCTGCCATAACATGTCTGTTATGTAACCATTGGTTTGTTTATTTGTTTAAACTGGTTGCTGACATGCTTAATCACCTGCTATTAATGCTATTTGTTCAGATACATTTAAATATTTGGCAATGGAACATTGTGCTTGTCCCTAAGGTGCTTTAAACATTTCTGGCTTAGATGCAGCTAATTTTAAATATCAGTTTGGCAGCTCCATTGTTCGGGTGTGACAACTGTGAGCTGGTCACACTGATAAAGGAAAACCTTAACGTAAAAGCAAGAGATAAAACCACACACAATCATAGAAATGGCTGTACCATTAATCCACTTAGTAATGGTGTGTCATACCAAAGACATGGCTTATTAGCACCATGCATTTGTTTTGTATTTTGCTAGTGTTAAGCTTACCATCCAGTTAGCTAGCAGCATATATCATTTTTACATATTTCTGTGTCACAGTGTAGCCTTGTAGGTTAACCTGATTTCAGGTGTCAAACAGGAAGTTATGTCACACACTCGGCACCTCAAAAACACTAAATTGTATGTGTGGGTCTATTATTACCATTAAAGTGATTCAGTGGACATTTCACGATTTCACTTTGCCTGCCACAAAAGGCTATTTTGGTCCATGGGGCAGCGAGAAAATCAACATCACTAGAGCTACTGTAATTTGTCAGCTGTGCCAATAAATGATTCAAGCCTTTCAGTTAGCCTATAAGAGTGTTTGGTCAGTATTGATTTATGACTGACTCTTTTTGAATTGATTTCATACATTTTAAGGGCGTTTTACGTTGAGACTTATTATTAGTTATTCTTGTCATGTACGAGTCCTAATGAAATCAATACAAGAGATAGCAATAAACCACTTTCAAGCCCAGAGGATTTCACGTTGCCTTGGATTTTTTCCTATGATTGAAAAAAATGTAGCTGGCAAAATACTTACAGGCGCACTGGTGTAATGTGAATAACTGCAATACTTCTTCAGAACAAACATGTTCTTTTCTAACTTTTCTTACACGGATACTTGAGTAGCTCACCGTGAGGCAAAAAGCTGTTACTGCTTCCTTTCCAGCTGACTACCTTTCAAAGGCAATTCCTTTCCATCGGATTATCCTTTTTTGTAGTAATTTGTTCCAATCATTGTATAGGTGTTAGGAGCCTTGTTGTAGCACAACAGATGTATTTTGTACGATCTGACAGGGCCATCAAATGAAAGTAAAGAGGACATTTGAGACGCTTGAGGTGAACACGAGAGCAATGCCACTTGGAGGGCAACTATTATCTTATTCACCAGTTGGATTTTTGTGATAACTGAGTTGCTGGAATGTGTATTCCTTCAATTGGGGAGCGAGGAAACAACTGTGGCTTTCACTCAAATGTGTTTTGCTTTACTATAATGAAATAATGTTTCAAGGATCTTCAGAAAAACAGTTCAAGTTTTGTGTTGTGTTTATTTTGACCAGCCTTTCACCGTTTCCAAAATCTGTTCCACACCACGCTGGATATCAAAGACACGGTGTGGAAGAAAACAATTTAACAATGTTTGTTTATAGGTCCAGGGCATCAGATTAGGCCAGGACAAGGGGATTATGTTGGCTTTTTAAGGCTCCCCTCATCTCATGGCCTCACACCAGCTGATTGCAAAGAAAGAAAGGATTGAGCCCATGTCCTCGAAGGTAGTTGGTCATTTTAAAGGCTTTCAGGCACCTTTTTTAAAAGCACCTAAATGAGGTCATTTACTAAGAAGAATGTATGCCAACATATGCACTTATCTTGGTTTCTACTTATAACACTTGCTAAATGTGAAGTGTATGCTCTTTTTAATTCCCTTAGTGCTGTGGTGAGTCTATATTAAGCACCACAGTGTAGTTAGTGTCATTAGAAAGGGTGAGATGAGATGAAGCTGCTTGTATAGTTTAAAACATTGTACATTGTTTCCCCAAGGGGATTTATATCAAGTAGCTTTCTCCTTATTTTCAGAAGATAGTTGGTAATTGTTAAGGCAAATCAATTGATGAACACCTGTGCAATTTATAATTTAGCAGACTTTTGATGGCATTTAACATTTTGAAAAGAAGAATAATGCAAGGAACATATCAAAAAACGTTTCGGGTAGTTCAGGTTATTGTCCTTTATTCTGATCTTAGCCCTTAAAATATCCGTCAATATACAAAGCTCCAACTCTCATCCATTAGTCGTTCAAAATCGGCAGCTATTTTAATAAGTCTAATAAGGAGTCATCAGTTTCAAACGCAACACTCCAATTCAATATCTGTGTTGTCCTACAGTTGTGTATTGCAGACGTAGATTTACATTAAAACAACAAGTTGTAACAGATGATTATCATTAGCGAAAAAAAGCCTGCGCAAAGCTTTCCAGTAATGGTTGAAGTGTTTTGTATTGTGCTCTAAAGTGTTTTTTATATTATCCGTTGTGAGAGTGGTGTGATCTGGTGCTGTTGCGGGTGGAAGGTATGAATAGCGTTTGGATCCTCTCTTCTTCCTGATAGTTCAAATGCAGCTTTCAGCCAACAGCAGTGCTTAAGAGGCACCTGAGAAATATTTAATTGTTGGAATGGAAACAACAGCTCACTTAACTTGCAGACCTGCACTCTCTCTGTAAACATCAATAATTAAAGCTGCTGGTTGCTGCTTTATTTGCTTGTTTTCATACACCAAAGCAAAGTAAGGTGTTTTTTTCTGACAGCTGGTGGTTTGCTTGAGATGCAATGGATTAGAGTAAACAAAGGTTCTGAAATAAATCTGCGTTCCTATAATCTTCATTTATTTATACAGTGCCTTTCGTGCTAAATTGCAATACAATGTGCGTAACAATACAACAAGAAGTTATTTTAGACCTTCACCGCCTTTATTTCCTGAAGCTGCCATTTGTAAAGTCGAGTGGATGTGACATTTGTCATTTGATCTGCAAAGTTGCACCGTGGGTCAAAGAAAATGCAACTCTATGTGAGTTTTTACAGCATTGAGTGGATTTCTCACTAGCAAATTGCCAATTACAGCAGAAAAGAGCACACTTTGAATGCTTGTTGCATAGTTGCTGCTGTGCCAGACTGGTGATCCATCTTTTCCTGGGATGCGAGCCCGGGTTACACTCAACTCTCCCCCACACAAGCTATAAAGATATTGTCAGCTTTTGTGGCGCAGCAGCAGTCTTGAAAGCTACAAAAATGCTGTCTCATTTGCCTTCGCTTTGAAATATCCTCCTCTTGTGTTCTTGGAAAGGGAAGCCACAGAACATAATGAGTCAATTCAAGCTGCATTTGATAGGTTCCAATTTATTTTCGTGTTGTTGCTGTAATAACAAAGCCCTGTCAGACTGCATTAGTATGTTAAACACACAATTGCTTTCAGTACTGTCTTCATGAATCCACCCATAAACAACATGACCTCGTTAATCACTCTCGCTTCACTTGCTCCTGACACTGGTGATCTTTTCACTGCAAGTTACACATGGCAATTTTCCATTCAGCAATTGTCTAGAGGACGATATGACATGGTGTTGTGATATTTTCGATCTGTTTTCCACTTGAAAACCTAATCTGTTCACAGAAAGCAGTGCTGTCCCCGAGATTTGTAAAGATGCATTTTTGAGTTGATTATCTTGGAGCAAGGGAGGTCTGTGAAGACGTGATGTGTGGCAATTCTTTAGAGCTACATCAATACTTGAGCATGGTGGTAGCGAGTGTTTCTAAGGCACTGTCCCCATTGCCATTATACCGTAGAACCGGCTTTCCTCTGCTTGGGCTGATTGATTGTGGCTAAATGATAATCGCAATTATTTTTATTAATTTTGAAATTACAATTATATAATGAATACTCTGTCCTTTTATTAAAGGTACAACATATCTTTTACTGTGCTGTCACATTTAAATTAACAATGCACTGCTTTCACTTCTACTTTCTACAGAATTTCTGCTAATGTAAATATATTGGCCTCAGTGTCTTTACCTGAATTCAGTACATTTTCCTTTTGCTCGTCTGCTCTTTGTCGTAAACGCTTCTGCTCTGAAAGTACCCGCAAAATTCAGGAACGTTTTCAATAAGCAGAGAACACATTTTATACGTCTATCAAATTTGGTTACGTTAGTTTAATTGTGGGAAGCGTAATTTGTGAGGATTCAGTGGAATTGTTTTAATACCACCATAGTTTTACTATTCACTATCGCTTCAGCGCCTGAACTTGCATTCCAAAAGACATGTTATATCCATTTTGGTTTAAAACATATTCCCATCAAAGCAGCTTCAGTTTATAGACCACTGAAGTCTTGTATTTTCGGGCTTGCAGTGATCATGTTCAGTTCTTTTTACTGAGCATGGATAAGTAATTAACTGGGATTACAGGCTTTAGTTGTTTGATCCTCCAGAACATATCAATAGCATGGGGATAGTTTATTAGGCAATATGTTTCCAGCTGTTCTGGAAACAATTGGAAACTACTGGATGTTTTTTTCAAAACTGGTTCACATCTGCATTATCAGTTACAAGAAATCCCCACTAAATCCACCAATTTTGGTCAGTTTTGGCATGCAGTTACAGTTGTAGCAGTGCACTCAAGGTTAGACAGTAATGGTTGGCTGGTTGCCCTCTGCAACTACATTTGGACGGGTGTCAACCATTTTGTGTAGTCTGGTTGCTGCTTTTGGTAACCAACACACTGGTTCCTTGTTCTTGCCATGAAATCCAGCACCCAAACAAAAGTGCAGCTCTTGAAATATTTTTACATTCATGTTTAATAAAAAGTTAAACCCTATCACTGAACTACTTTTTTACACTATGAGAGGAAAGCACAAAGAATAGAAGTTGAACACTGGAGCTGTTACGAGTTGTCTATCAAATCAGGCGCAGGTCACAAACTACAGATCTGATCAGGCCACACAAGGTCGTCACTATCTGTCCGCGTTCATTTTTCAATTAATCTGACACGGTGACAGTACAGAGATTCCCTTATTTAGACAGTAAATGTATGTCATTGGGTGAAGGGAAATCAATGTGAAAACACACTTTCAACACGTCAATCTCAAGAGTAGGTATCCTAAAAAATGTGCTGTTAATGAAAAAACAAGCTAATAAAGCAACACTTGCCATCCTCAAGCTTTTTTCAACAACACATTAATATCCCTCTAAGATTACACGTCTATCTGCAGGCAATGAACATCGTTTTTCTATTGGCTGCAGTGCCTGCCGGGACGCTTACTATGAATATAACGCAAATATTTTTGCAGTGTTGACATTACTTTTAGCATTGAGAGAAGCATCTTGCGGCTTTAACGTCAGTTGACAGTATTGTAAAGGTATGGGTGTGTTAATGTTTAACAGGACACCCTCAGGCAGATTTATGCCCCTGTCGAGATGTTGTGGTATCTATGTGCAGGGCAACAGAGGCTACATGGAGACCTCAAGAATTGTAATTGGAAAGCTTTGTCTGTTTTGTGATTTCTACTACATTATTTCCCCTCACGGTAGTATTTCTTGATCGGGAAGGCAACCGGGAGCAGGTTAAAAAACACAAAGTAACCCTCCTCAGTAATGTTTATTTTGTGACATTGCAAAGCCATTTCCACCAAGAGCTTTCTTACGGCTATCAGCTCCGTCTACAGCAGGAGAATAAATAAAGGCAGACTCCAATTACTTTGTGTGTGTAATAAATACACAACAAGGCCTGATAATGTACAATACATCCATCTGGTGAGGTAGGAGTGTCACAATGTTCAACGGGTTAAATCCTACGCTGAACTATAAGTCAGTCTCCAAGCCGTGGGCATCTACTGCAGGAGCAATGAAACAACTCGACAGAGAAACATACATTTAGATTTAGTGTTATTAGTAGTAAAGTGAAATATTGAGATCCTCCAAGCTTTGAATACATCAGACCTAATATGAATGCGTAGTATGGCACAGCTGAGAGAGAGCCACTGTGAATGTTTGTCTTGGACTTCACTTGTACCATACTGTAATGTGCCAAAGAAAATAGATTACACGCTGACGTTAAAGGGAGAGTATGATGTTTGACAGTTTACCTGTTTGCTTTGCTTTTTAATTTGGCAGGTGCTATAAAAGAAGATTGACGATCGAGGAGTAAAAGAAAGCAGACGGGCATGTAGAATAGTAGAGGTGGATGGATAACTGAAGGATAATGATGTTATTTACAATCTGGGGAAAAAGCAAGCAAACCTCTGCTCTTTTAGTTTTCAAGTCGACTGAGCATTTGAGCTCTGACCTATACCTGAACTGCATTTTTGTAAGGTGGATGCACACGTGACCATGTAATATCCTTAAATGGATGACCCATGAATGGATCCTTCTGGCAGAAAATATACAACATGACTGTGTTATCCTTTACCTTTTATAAAGGATTACGTGGGATGGAACATTGGTTAAAGGTTAAGCAAACATCAGGCACCAACAATCACTTATACAGAATTGGAGTAGGATAACATTGCAACACACAAGTCTGTTTTTTATCTCTATACTAGCTGCAACTTTACTATCAGTGGAATATATCATGTCACTCCTCCTCTGACTTTCATACATTTCCCGCCATTTCAAAACAAGGCAGTGATTGAGGGTGTACCTAAGTGTTAGCAGCACTCACTGTCAGATGTTACTGCGTACTTTAGGAGCCACATGTCCTTTGCTACATTAAGCTGCATGACATGGAAGGAAGAAAGCCTTTTTATGTCAGGACAGCCATTCTGCACTGTTAAAAAACACAGTTATTATGCCATGAATTGGGTCTAACTTAGTTCCTCTTCCTTATGCCATCAATGTTCAAATAGGACTGTTTCTGTACACTTTATTGTTCTACTGGTTTGTGTGTACTTTCATTGCTTATCTCTGCTCTTTGCATTGCAAATTTCACCCAGTGGGTCTGTAATGATCTGAACCAAACTGGACTGTGTCACTCAGGAACAGATCACTGTTGCATTGATTCAGGAAAGCTACCATGCGAGAGCGACAGCGCTATTCGAAGCCTGGCTTGTTGACTCGGGCAGGCAGTTATGTGGGGTTAATCGTTGTCCATGCCCTCTCACTAGTTAGACATTCACATGGCAACACCTCAACTGTCCATGGTACAAACAGTTGTGCAGTTTATGAGTCACTCAGCTGTGACCAGTTGTCCTCTTATAGTTAGACCAGTGTTTTCTGTTGTGCTGTTATAGCCGCAATACAGTTTTCTGCAGCTCACTCAGAGGGTTAGTATTCAGTATTTAGCCTACTAAAGTATCTGGAAATGTTCAGGGAAGTTAAATGTTGATATACATAAGGCTGCATTCCTTGTGTGCAGATGGTTATCTCAGTTTTCAGCCAGAATTTGCTGGAATCCTTCCTGGCAGGCCGCGTGTGCAGGAATGCATGTAATAAACAATACTCAGAATACCGGAGAGAAGAAATAGTCGCTTTATCTTATTCTATTACACAAATGCACACAAGCTATAAATGCACACACACCCAGCAGTGTTAGAGAGGGGACTGTCTGCTCTTTAGCCTCAGGCTTTGTCCTTTCACAGCTCTTCCTTCTTTCTCATCTGTCAGCATTCAAGTAAAAAAACAAGCTGACTTTACCCAACACATTTATATATCTTCCCTCTTGTTTTACAGTCTGGATCGAGGAGAAAAACTCAACATAACATAGATTGATGGGGATAATATTCCACATGGACAATGAAGATCATAGCAATTCACAGTTGGTACCGTTTTTATTAGTGTATGTCCATGATCAACCAATTGTAATTGTGTCCACAATGTAAAAATGACCAAACCATTTTAGTTATGCTTTAGACTGTCTGTCTGTCTGTCTGTCTGTCTGTCTGTCTGTCTGTCTGTCTGTCTGTCTGTTTATATATGTATATGTGTATGTATATATACATATATAGCATATATATATATATATATATTTATATTTATATTCTCTAACCAAAATGTTGAGCCATCTGTTGTGGAGTTCACAATGAATGAAAATATATAATTTGATTGATTAGTAGCATGCATTTGGATGAGCGTTGAACCACACTTCACCCTATTGAACAATATAATAATTATGTGTGAATAGAAATGCATTACAGATTTTAACCTAAAGTCTCTGAGTCTGTCTCAGTGTGTCGCCTTTACAATTGATCGCAAACAAGAACAAGAGTGCAACAGTAGATGCTGGTACTATATCGACTTGCATCGAGACCGAGTGTCTCAATTATAGAATGAAGTGAGCAGAGATAATGAGAAGTGTTTTGATAATCTTAGTGACTGGCTTTTGTAATTCAGAAATCACGGCAGAGCGCAATGGCTGAGCATGTTAATAGAGCTTCTCTCGTTTCTGCCAGAGTCCTCTTTGAGCACAGGAAAAATCAATCTGGCACCTTGTCAAGGTTTTAAGATCGAGGTCTCCTCTAGGGCTGTAGCGATACACTAATCTCACGATACGATACGATACACGATATTCAGCTCACAATACGATATATATGACGATATTCAGCCAACGATACGATTCGATACGATTCGATATAATTCGATACACTTACATCATTTTCTGAAAGATTTTAAAGGGACAGTGTGATTTTGGTGACATCTTTGGTGAGTGTTCCATTGACTTGGATTGAATTAATTCAACTGAAAGCATCAATTACACAATATATGGCTCTGACTAGACAGAGAGTCTACAGCTTGCAAATGCTGGACAAAATGAATCAAAATATGTGGTGAGAAAATTTGTTTCATTTATTGAAACAGTGCAAACTGTAGCTTACAAGCCTTTGAAACATAAGTACATACAGTGCAGTATCACAATGGAGAATTAAAAGGTGCAGCAGGCGGCCGCAGCTTCTTGAGTTCCTCAGTTAGCATTACCTTGTCCGGGTGGTGACGTTGTAGGTGGGTTCGTAGGTTAGTGGTATTTCCAGAGTATTTCACGTTTGTGTGACACAGCTTGCAAACCGCAATAGTTTTATCTAAATTGTCACTTTCCTTCTTCTTTTTAAACCCGAAGTGCTCCCACACATCTGCTTTTAAGCGCGGAGGTGCTGGGTTAATGTCCGCCGCCATTCTCCTGAACCGCTTCGCACTCACCGCGAGAAGAAGACACACTAGATCTGTGTATCTAGAAATGCTCTACAGCGACACTAGCGGCTGGCAGACGTAATGGGCAGCGAGCAGAGTGCCACGCGGAACACGGGGGATTTGAATGGGACTTAATGTATCGATACTCGCGGCTGAAATATCGATACTTTCTCGGGAAACAAAATATCGATATATATCGCAGGATCGATTAAATTGCACAGCCCTAGTCTCCTCACACTCTGGCCACTGTGAGTGTGCTTTTCATCCTCTGCAATCGCTGTTGCCACAGGCAAACCACAATTTAATTATTTATTTGTATGCATGGGTGGGTTGAATTCCCAGCTAAGACATGACTATTTTGGCTTGAGAAAATGAAAGTGTGTCATGTATTTGAACATGTTTTCCGTTCTACAAATGGAGAATGAGGTTGAATTCTATTAGTATTTGACAGATAACAAACAGTTGTTTGTCTTTAGTCATAGCTTGCATGAATGAGGACTGGGTCATTTGAGGCAAGCATTTCCCCAATCAAATGGAAGTAAATGCACTTAACTAAGCTTTGATTTATCTGAACCACATGTTTGTTTACTTTTAGTAATTCAACTCTGATATTTTACTCAATTTGATTGCAGTTCCCGCAGAGCTGACTTCATCTGTCAGATACTTAAACCTCAAGAGCGAGTCTCTGTTTTGTCATTGAATCTATTGATATCACTATCAAAGCGAGCATATGCTTTCCAGCTAAAACACTGCTGAGATTCAAGATGTTGATCTGAAGGAAATGTACTTCACTCAATAAAATATGTAGTTGATCATTATTTGGCAAACTAACCTGTCATTGCCTGATAACATTTGCATTTTTATAAACTGGTTTATTTTCTAGTGATCTAGCGTAATATTCTCAACATATTTGGTTGAGTATAAAAGATAATTACAGTACAAGTAGCTCTTCATCCTTGTATAACCTTCAGTTGAATTGGTTGGCAGTAATCTCTGTTTCCCTACTATCAGACATTTCATTCCAATATGTCAGTTAGCTTCAGCCCACACATTTGCTTCATTAATGCACTTATCTGCCCGCATTAAACAAAATAATTGCTCTAATAACATTTATTTTTAATTGTTTTTCCACCTCTACCTGAATAAATAGTTCTGGTGCGCCCAGCCTGCATAACAGTGTTTATGGTGCTCACTCACTTGAGAATTTGAAGTTTGGAGGTTTCTCTTTCAGTACCAGCACATTGATCACAGAATGTGTCCGTGTTAATAGTAAAACATATGGAGCCTTTTTCTATAGCATAATGTGAACTATTGGCATCATAATTGAGGTTTGAACCAAAGGAGAGAACTATTACATCTCATTGGATAGTCTGTAATGTTTTAGGGTTGTACGTGTTACTGTTCTGTTTACATTTGGCCGTAGAAAACTGTTCTGGCACAACTCTGTACTGAGGTTTATATGAAAACCAGACAGGAAGTCTTTTGGATCATTATTTGGATCTAATTTGCACTCTATTAAAATGTTGATCAGACACTTTATAATGTTCACTGCTTTTCACATCAGCTGCACCTGACATTTAATCCTACTGGCTGTTGACAACAGTAGTATGTGACATAAGTAATGCCAGTTATGAAAAGCAATCAATATATCCAATGTGTCACACACGTTTAGGATCTGGGTGGCAGCATTGTCAAGAAGCCGTTTTTCTGATGCTCAATCTTTATCTGTGATTGCTCGTTTTAAATGTCAGTATAGCAGATTGTGCATTTAATGTCAGAAGACATTGCAATAAAATAGTGATTCATTTGACAGTTTGTGAAGCAGTGCGATAAAAAAAGTTTGCCTGGTTACCTGCTACAATGTATGAACTGTGATCAGATCTAATGACCTGAATAAGTATTTTTAAATTGTTAACTCTTTTCCCGATATATCCACTTCAGTGTGGATGTGATAGATGTGGGAGTAAACAAAGCATGCAGGAAAAGGGTTCCATAATTCAAAGGTTTTCCAAGGCGGAAACCTTCCATGTAAATAAACGGGTATTTATGGCCAGTAACAGGAACAAAATGGGAATATAGCGGTTATAGGGTCAGGCTCTTTTCACCTTGTCATTTGCTGTTTTTTTACACAATGTGTAATGTATTGTAATTTAGCTAGTGCAGTAACTGACAGGGAAAGGCACTTGGAATTTTGTGCTGACGATGTTGACAACTGACAACAAAACACATCTCTATATTTCTACATTTCTGTTACTGTGTGAGAGTTTGTTTTTTTGCTGCATCATACAATATGTCTCGACATTAAAGACCAAAAAGCCAGAGATCAATCTGCTTATTTCACTTCTTTGGTTACTTTGGTAACTGTTGTTTTAGGCATACAGCCTTTTACAGCGGTTTCGGGATAAAAACTAAAGAAAAAACGTTTGCCAATTATACTGACGGATGTTTTCATAACATATAGGTACCATTAATGAAGTCATACATGTCATACATTCATACGAGGTTCAGTGAGGTTGCACTTGTTCCTGTCGTTGACATAATAACTGATAAAGATACCGGCTGATCCACTGACTCCTGATTCCCATCTCTTGGATTGGCTCAGTACATTTCTATTTTGGTAATCAGCTCAAGCACACAATCCAATTACATGGAGGTTACTGTGGGGCTTTTTGGACGGGGACCTGCCTGTAAATGACCTGCAGAGCGTCTGATGCACATAGCCAGAACGGCACAATTCATATCCTTCCTGCATATATTAGTGCAGCAGTTACTTATTAATCCTCTAATAACTGTAAACAGAAGGCATGTCAGAAAGACTTTGAAAACAGTGTCTGTTGAATTCCAACACAGAGAAATGTTTTCAGTAGTTTATAGAATACAATAAAACAAACATGAATAGTAGAACCAGAGAAACTGATAATGCTGCAGTGGCCTGTTAATTTCTTTTCAGAGCTGTCCGTTCAGTCTTCTGTAGAAATTGTTGTCAACCTTATTAATCAGGGTCAGGGTAGGAATGCAATTAACCTTAATTGCAAATGTCTCTATTGTATTTTTTTTCAAATACATTTTTTCGTCTATGTAAATAAATATCTATAAACAAGTCACAGAGCCCAAAAATATGTTGTTAAAGTGCCTATTTTGTTTGACCAACGTCAACAGACCCAAAGTTGTGTAAGGATATAAACTTGACAGAAAATAAACAAACCATTTGGTTTATTGTTTGAGTTACGTCTGGGTTCTCCTGCGTTTTCCTCACTTTTCAATCAGTCAGCGCTCATTTTATACTCTAAGAAGAGCGTGTAGTTGAGATTTAAAATTCTCTGGGAGCTACGACAAACCGAGTCTGTGCTTTCCTGCAACACTGTCTTAAACAACTTTGGAGAGGCATCTTTCAACCCTTTAATGGGATTTAGAGAATCGGAAGTACATATGAGACAATAATCGCCATGTCCGCATTTGTACCTCCAAAAAAATCATAGCATAGCTGGGTTATGACGAGCTGTTATAGTAGCAGGAACAACAACAAACAAAGGCCTGGCCCCATTTGCATGCCAATATAAACACATTTTTGTGGCATTGCTCATATTTGTATTTCTTTAACAAACGTGTTTTGAATGTTGGAAAAGGGAGTTTTTTCTGCTATATAAGTAGCTAAGCTTTACTACTGATTATCATCTAACCTCAGTTATAATTATTGTGATAATATCATGCAGCTTGATTGTTGTGTCCTAGATAATCACACTGTGAAATGTTCATTTCGACACAAGCCTCATTTGAGGGCATATTTCATTTATGGCTGAGCAAAAGAGACGTTTTTTATCGGTTTAATTCAGACTATAATTACCTTTTCTGCTTTTGGACATACAGACTTGAAACACATGTTATCCGCCACATGCTGTTTCTTTTTCTGGGAGAAAAAAAATGTGTTTGGTCATTTTCATGTTGTTTTTTGAAGACTTCGCTGCAAACAAACTGATGTTGAAGCTTTTTTTAAAGACATAGTATGAGTCATTTGTAAAAGCTATTTCCCCTTTTCTACCTCTCTCTGTCACATATTAGCAGTCTGGAAAATAAGTCCTATTGTGCTCTGTGCACTAAACAGAATAAGAGCCCGGTTATGCACACCGCATACTCTTTAGTGTTGATGATGTTTCTGTATAAAGCCCAGATGGTGTTCCTATCAGACGCATGCAGAAAACATCACCCAAGGCCTGATTCAGTTGTGTTCCACAGCAAATCGAGCAGAAATCGCTTTCCCCCTGCCTTTTTCTGCACTCTCATTGCAGCTTATGTGGCCTCCGTGATAGATTGTTGAATGAAACTGGATCTGTGAAAAAAGGACAAGCACTCTGGGAGTTGCACAGCCTGCATGCCTTTCGCTCAACAGGGCACTCACTGGGACATTTCCTCAGTGGGGCTTTTTCAAAAGGGCTTGCGCTGCAGTTTCAGCTAAGGGCAGTACAGTAGGTCAACTGCAGATAGAGTTTCAACCTCTCTTTTGTGGAGGTGTCGGACAAATTAGACCTCACAACTGTTACCCACTCAAACAGGGACAGCTGCATCTCTCCACCCTCCGAAACCTGCCACTGACTGTTGTTCCTTTGGGGAGCCATCTGTGAGGAATAAGCAGGCACGGTGATCAAATGAGTGTTCAACAGCTTTACCTCTGTCACTGCTGGGGGTGATATGCATGGCCCCTTAACTGAATCAACATGAGCTCTGTGCATTATGGGATCCAGCTGCCATTTTGGTCTGTACTAATGAGGGCTGAGTAATGGTAGATGGTGCAAAATGACTGCTTTGCTTAAAAGCATCTCTTCTGTGCTGTAGTGGTGCAGTTGTATTTAAGAAAAAACTGGTCCTTGGTGGTAATAACCAGACAAATGTGTATATTGAATATTTCTTGGAAGTGTTCCATTCAAGAGAAATGTATTTAATTGTGCTCTCCCAATAGTAATGAAGCAGAAAATATCCCTATATAATCTCTGTTCGGATGCTGTCATAGTTATTGGAGAGGGTTGAGGATTTGACTTGATAAGCCTATCAGGATGAGCTGTATTTAATCAAGAGCTAATAGTCTGGAGATGTAGTATGAATTTATAATAATGTTAAAGTTTGTGAATGCTGTGCAGGTGTGCTTTTGTTTTGCGAATTATAATTATGCGTCAAATACATAAAGTAAAAGTACTTTAGATATCCTTTAGAGAAAAATGTACACTTCATTACTTTGGTTGCAAAATACAAAGCAAAACACACCATGGTTACTAATCAGATATAAGAACCCATGTACATTGGATCTTTCCAGGGCTCTATTTCAAACTGTTGGGTTGTATTTTGTACAAAGCACAAAGCGAATCCTCAGATTTCACGCCTGTTTGAGGCAGTATTGATCTCATCACCCTTCCTCCACACCAGAGTCTTTTGTGCTCAGGCTTCCACATCCTTCGTGTTTTTTATCGCACGGGGGGAATGAGAACTAGATGTGAGTGTTAATTATTTACCAACATGCGGTGTGCTCTTAGGGAACTGTAAGTGCAAAATTTTCAGAAATTTGCTGTTTCTGGAACCAGTTCAACACCAGTGATTTACAGCCTCTAAAGGGTTTCATTATACGACGCAAATGGTACCTTTTTTCCCCCAGAACAGAGGAGTATCAAGTATCAGTACTTTATCCAGGGGGATTACCTAATGCCTTGTAACTGTGTTCTACCATGAGTACTTAATAGCTTACTCTATCCTCTTAGCGGTGGTAAACAATGAAATGAAATGGGTAAAATGTCTGTCAGCCATTTGTTTGTACAGAAGCAATCTATAAACATATCATTGTATAACAATAAGCTTTGGCTTGAGAAGGTACATTTGATCCATTCCAATTGTTTCTTGGAGTAGATTTTTACCTCTCCTGATAGCATTGGTTGTAGTATTTCAATTGGACAATCTACTTGGCTGATGCTGACGGCGAGTACTAAGTATGGGCCAAGGCCAACTGTATTTATATGGCATGTGTTATTTACAAGAGAAACTCAATTTGCTTTACATTAATTATTCCCCTGCATAGTTTCAATGTAGCACAACTAAAAACACATTAAAGATGTTAAAGATGTTCGGTTTCACAGCGACTCAGTACAGCAGGCAAACAACAAACCATTGAGGCTCACATTTTCACATCTTCTTCTTTGCTATCAATTGTTGTCATATTTTACAGAGAAAGATGTGCAAATAGTAAGATAACACAAAGAGGTCTTAAATACGTAACCTTATTCTCTTGAGGTTACATTTTATAGACACGATTAGTTTTTTCCATGTAGATATGCAGTTTGCCTAAATTAGATACAACTGAAGTCCGTCCTGTCTTCCATTTGTTGAAAGACATAGAACGTTGTGACCTTTTGACTACGTCGTGCAAGCAAATACAACAACCCGCTGTTCTCCCGAGACATACACTGGTTCATTCATGTTTTTAAGCTCCTCTGCTAATGCAAGATTAACATTGTGTGCTTGAGTTGAAAAGCTGCGGCTCCATAAACCATGTGGGGGTGTGTGAGGCCAGCTACTCTTTATTTATCAGCACTGACACTATCAGCAGTACCTTGTGAAAATACAGCTAGTCATTCAAAACAGTGGGGCCACCTTGGCTGTCAAGTAGGATTTAAGCTACATTTCCCATGGTTGCCATGACGACTGTGGGAAGTGATTATGAGGAGAGGGTTTCGGAGCAGTGCTGTCACACCAGTGGGTATTACTATCACGGTTTGCGCAGTGATCATCTGAGAATCACTGGCTCGTGATGAAACCATTTTTTCTGTGACCAATGAAACACTAATTTCTGTGATGGCAGATTGTACTGTTTCTCTTTCACTCAATAATTATCTGTTCTCTTTTCTTCCTAGGATAAAATGTGGTTAAATGGCACAGGAACGAGTAGACCGTGAGGATTCTCTTACCCTTGCCCCTGAGCCCCAACCGTCTGAGAGGGTGTCGGACCTCACTGAGGCAATCCTGGGCCGTTGGCACTAAAATGTCCCTAAGTGGTGGCACTGCAGGCGGGAAAGGTGTGGACTCTAATGCGGTGGACACTTACGATAGCGGTGATGAGTGGGATATCGGTGTTGGAAATCTGATTATTGACCTTGACGCTGATTTAGAGAAGGACAAACTTGAGATGTCTGGCACCAAGGAAGGCATGGCGGCACCACCAAGTGCAGTGGCAGCGTTGCCTGACAACATCAGGTTTGTTAGTCCAGTGTCTGGCTCTCAAGGCAAGGAAAGCAAATCCAAATACAAGCGCAGTAAGAACTCTAAAGACAATAGTAGCAAAGCTTCAGCTGGAGATGGGGGCAAAAAAGAAACTACAGGACGGACTCAAGTGGAGCCAACAGGCACAGCGGCAGGCGCAGGAGCTGCTGGCAACAATACCACCTCTGCAAAGAACATGGAAAAAGGGGGCAAAGCCTCCAGAGGTGTTCTGAGTGGTAAAAAAGAGAAAGAAGGGGCTGGTGGGAAAAGTAAGAAGGACAAAGCAGATGGAGCCCCAGTCGTGGCAATAGCTGCTGCAGAGAAGGATGTTGTGTCTCAAGCCCAAGCGGCTTTGGGGAATAGTCGTAATGCGTCTTTTGAGAACACACAATCAACAGACTTGGCAGAAGCCAATCAAATGGGGAATATTGCACTTGAACCTGTAGGGATAGTACCAGCATTGACCGCAAAAACTGAACCAGAGGAGGTGGAAAATGGTAACAGTGAATGCAAGACATTAAAGAAGGTGAAAAATGAAAAGGTAAGTTGTTCTTTTTCCTTTTTTGAATGTTGTCTTGATTTGTCTGGTGGTCTAGTGTTTGGATTTATTTGTCTTTGTCGATTGCAAAGTAACTGTTGAAATCATTGGTGTTTATAAAGTTGATGAAAGCAATATGCAGCTTTCAATACATTTGTATTCAAAGTGAAATATTTTGGTTATTAGTCTCTCAGCACAAACATTAGCACATAGAAACATTCTTCTGTTATGCTAGCCCATTATGGAGGTTGCTGCTGAAGTGTGCCTGAACTCAATTGTTGTGACTTGTTGGCAACAACTCTGTTATGGTTTATTTTCAACACTTATACAACTGTGGAGTTGTTTTTCTCAGAGAAAAATGTCTCTGTAAAGAATACTGGCTGTCATCAGTTAAATCATGATGGTATTAATTAATACAGTAGGACACTTAGGACCGAACGCTGCAGGGTTCTTGAAGTTTTGCTTTGTGATAGCTATCGTAGAGGTTGTTGAAAGCTGACTTGGAGATGCACTTCATTCCCCCGAAGCTGTCTGACATGTGATGCATAAAAAAGAGCTACCTGCTGTTCTCTCTTTTATTACCACACTGTGAATAAGGACACCCTTGACGAGTATGGCTCTGAGAATAGCTGCAGGAAACATTGTTTTTTATCCTGCTTGGTTCATTTCAAAAGGAATTGCCTTCAAGTTTCAGCACATGGTCTTATACAATTTTAAATATTAATACCAGCCAACATGAATTGCAATTAACCACGAAAGTGTGACATACTGTACATGAGTCAGTAGAACCAAGTACTAATGCCAGATTGTAATACACTCGTATAAAATTAGCCTTGATGAAGTAAAGTAAATGTCACTTTAGGTTCCTCTTGAGTTTTTTCACACAATTTCTATTAAATCTTACAATGTACAGATCTGTCTAGCTTTTCTCCCTCACTTATCTTGTTCACTGTGAGAGTTGATATATTGCTGTGTCTATTGTGTGCCTCAGAGCCTTTTCATGCTCAGGCAGTATAAAAGACAGCAGAGCAGGGAGGTGCTGAGGACTGTTTTTGTCTGTCATCGTGTTCCATTCTTAATCCCACAAGCCCCAGCAATGCCTGGTGGAGCAGTGTGTGGGGGAGGGAGCCGGTGCAAAGCACGCCTTCGTCGTTTTTCCTGCTGCTCTGAAAGTGGCGTGGGGGATGGGCTGTGAGGAAGCCTGTTTGATTCCTTAAATCCAGGACACCCAGCCATGAGGACAAGCTGTAGTGTCTCCTTGGGCGGACTCCTTTGAAGGGAAATTTCAGGAAAGTCTTTGTAATCATAATGTATTTAGAATGAAAAGGCTTTCCAGGGAGAACCACATGCATTGGTTTTTAACACTGAATCAAGGAAAGGGTTAACAGCTGCTTTCCAATATCTAACTGATGAAAGATATCCTTGAAAACATGATTTTATTGTTGCACATGTTCATTTAGTCATGAAGAGCCGTCTTTAGGTTGGCAACTCCAGTAGAAAGATATATGTGCCCGCAGGGTTTAATCAGGACTAGATATACAGAATGTTGAATATTTAATTTAGTTGTGTACTTTCATTATACTAATGTCTCCAAAAAATGTCAAACCTAGAGAAATGTATACGTTTCATAAAACTAATGCTCAGTTTCATGTGGTCGCCTGCAGTGATGACTTATCCCTTATTGAAGGGTGGCTTTCTACCAGAAGATCATAAGTTGACTTGTTATCCAGTTTCAAGCCACATATTTACCCTACACTTTATAGATCTGCATGGTTATTAACTCTATATTTGAACCAAATTAAGGATTGTAGTTATTGGATAACTAGATTTTAAGATGAAGCAAAAGTTAAGTAGAATATAGATATGTTATATATATACAGTGGGGCAAAAAAGTATTTAGTCAGCCATCAATTGTGCAAGTTCTCCCATTTAAAAAGATGAGAGAGGCCTGTAATTTTCATCATAGGTATACCTCAACTATGAGAGACAAAATGAGGGGAAAAAATCCAGAAAATCACATTGTAGGATTTTTAATGAATTTATTTTCAAATTATTGTGGAAAATAAGTATTTGGTCAATAACAAAAGTTCATCTCAAAACTTTGTTATATACCCTTTGTTGGCAACGACAGAGGTCAAACGTTTTCTGTAAGTCTTCACAAGGTTTTCACACACTGTTGCTGGTATTTTGGCCCATTCCTCCATGCAGATCTCCTCTAAAGCAGTGATGTTTTGGGGCTGTCGCTGGGCAACACGGACTTTCAACTCCCTCCAAAGATTTTCTATGGGGTTGAGATCTGGAGACTGGCTAGGCCACTCCAGGACCTTGAAATGCTTCTTACGAAGCCACTCCTTCGTTGCCCTGGCGGTGTGTTTGGGATCATTGTCATGCTGAAAGACCCAGCCACGCTTCATCTTCAGTGCCCTTGCTGATGGAAGGAGGTTTTCACTCAAAATCTCACGATACATGGCCCCATTCATTCTTTCCTTTACACGGATCAGTCGTCCTGGTCCCTTTGCAGAAAAACAGCCCCAAAGCATGATGTTTCCACCCCCATGCTTCACAGTAGGTATGGTGTTCTTTGGATGCAACTCTGCATTCTTTCTCCTCCAAACACGACGAGTTGAGTTTTTACCAAAAAGTTCTATTTTGGTTTCATCTGACCATATGACATTCTCCCAATCCTCTTCTGGATCATCCAAATGCCCTCTAGCAAACTTCAGACGGGCCTGGACATGTACTGGCTTAAGCAGGGGGACACGTCTGGAACTGCAGGATTTAAGTCCCTGGCGGCGTAGTGTGTTACTGATGGTAGCCTCTGTTACTTTGGTCCCAGCTCTCTGCAGGTCATTCACTAGGTCCCCCGTGTGGTTCTGGGATTTTTGCTCACCGTTCTTGTGATCATTTTGACCCCACGGGGTGAGATCTTGCGTGGAGCCCCAGATCGAGGGAGATTAGCAGTGGTCTTGTATGTCTTCCATTTTCTAATAATTGCTCCCACAGATGATTTCTTCACACCAAGCTGCTTACCTATTGCAGATTCAGTTTTCCCAGCCTGGTGCAGGTCTACAATTTTGTCTCTGGTCTCCTTTGACAGCTCTTTGGTCTTGGCCATAGAGGAGTTTGGAGTATGACTGTTTGAGGTTGTGGACAGGTGTCTTTTATACTGATAACGAGTTCAAAAAGGTGCCATTAATACAGGTAACGAGTGGAGGACAGAGGTGCCTCTTAAAGAAGAAGTTACAGGTCTGTGAGAGCCAGAAATCTTGCTTGTTTGTAGGTGACCAAATACTTATTTTACAGAGGAATTTACCAATTAATTCATTAAAAATCAGACAATGTGATTTCCTGGATTTTTTTTTCTCATTTTGTCTCTCATAGTTGAAGTGTACCTATGATGAAAATTACAGGCCTCTCTCATCTTTTTAAATGGGAGAACTTGCACAATTGGTGGCTGACTAAATACTTTTTTGCCCCACTGTATGTATATATATCATCACTAAACCATTTGTGTAGATAAGATGGGGATGACTGTTAATTGTTGCTCAGGCGTAAGAATTTACATTACTATTGGCTGGCATACCAACTGTATTTCACATGCAGTTTGACATACATCCGCACTGACTGAAAATTGGTTGGAAACTATTTCTGATCTGACCCTCAAATATGCAGTTTTTAAAATATAAATCCATACAATTATTTAATCTGTAAATTTCAAAGATTATTCAAGTTATAATGAACATGTATCTGTCCTATACATTTTCTGAAACCTAAATCATTGTAGATATTGTCAATAACATGAATAGTTAATGAAATCATGCTAAAACATTATTGAAGAAAAGAATTACAGTTGGGAGGAAGATTTGGAAGTTTGTCAGCATCATTACAACTTGACTGGTGATTTAAATAACTAGCTGTCCCTCTCCAGCCGTGTAATCCACACATTAATCAGTATGTGTCTCTGTAGCGGGTCTCCATGGTCGAGGTGTAATAGCTCGGCTACATTGTCTGTGTCCTACGTTAAAGCTCCCTGAAGCTTTGGCTTTCGAATGCTGAATAAATCATCTGCACTTCCTTAGTACAAGTGCTAACCACCTCTGAACGTGTCTCACTCTCCCACCTCTCATTATACAAATCTAGAGGACTAACGCATTCGTTAGCTACCTTAATGTGCCACTGGCCTTGATAAATGGAGCAGCCCTCATGGAAAATTACATAGGTATGTTACTTTGAAAAGTAGGGAGCCAGAGAAAGGAAAGGCAGCACTTGAATGAAAGAGCAAAGCCACCGCTCTGCATTGCTGCTGGTGTCCAGCCCGAGTGGTGGAGGGATCTCATGAGAGCTAGCTCGAGCTTTTTCTCTATGCCTTTCGTTGCCTGAAAGACTGCTGCTATTATATTTCAGCTCATTTGTTTCAAGTAGTGCCAGAGCTTTTAAAGGCTGCGCAAGAGACTGCGACTTATTTTAAGAATGGGAGTAAATCATATCAAGAAGCTCACTACAAAGCGAGGCTGTTAGCTCACCTGTACTTGTTCTGGTGAAGACGATAATGCTTTTTAAAAGACTGACAGCACTGAAGTGCTTGTTCAAATTTTTTGAATCTCCTTTACATCTTGCATAAGCTTGTATCCTGAGTATTCTCGTAAATTGACACACTTTGCAGACATTAGTGCTGCCAGTTCAATCATCAGAACTGCCTGTCGGACAGTTGAATAGCTTTGTGAATCCTCTTCCCACACACCTTTCCAACGTCAGATTAAGGGCAGCTGTCTCTGACCATTTCAAGTCAGGGTTTGAACTTTTCTGTCAAGCTCTCTGAATAACTCAATTGGTTTAGCCTTCACAGCCTTCTTAAAATCATACATTTGAAAATGAAATATTAAATTAATAACAAAACATATTATTCTGATCAATGCTCAATTCCACAGAAAGCTGATGAGTGATAGTATTGCATTATCAGCCAGCCCGAGGTTCATTGCTGTTGTGATATCTGTGTTGTTGCCTCCGTCTGTTTGAAGCATTTACCCTCAGGGAGTCCCTCACTACTACAGGAAGAAAAACATTTGACACTAATTGTTTTCCACGTCTGCTATTGTCAGCTGCCTTGACAATATAATGTGAAATGGTTTGAGCTTGTAGGCAAAACAAAACACTAGACTACATAAAGTAGGAAAATAAAATCAAGGACGTTTATACCAGACGTGCAGAACATTTTGTTCCTTTTGAATCACTGAGCAGCTGCTAGAATGGATATTAACAAATGAAGAAATGCTAACGTTGGTTAAGCCTTTTATATTTGAATTTAATGTCAACATGCATGTCCCAGGGATACTCCTTTTTTCCACAAGCTAAGGCGCATACCATGCATAGTTTCGTGCCACAAATCTTCAAGGTTTATAGTGTCTTATCCCTCCGCTGACATGCCGTTGCAAATCAAAACAGCCATTAGAATCTTTGTTAATCTAAATGGCTGGTGTAATCACATGATGGAAAAAAACGGCAGCAAAACGCTGAATCTTTTAAATTTCATTTTCACTTTAATGTTTATTCTTTTATGTTAAAAACAACCCAAACATGAATCAGTTCATTTGTAGTAGTATCTTACTGTTTATCAGATAAACACAACCTTGGACTTAATAGAGGACTTATTCTGAGATGGGAATGAGTTTTTAATATTTCCATCTCAAGCTGCCACAAAACTAATAGACAGCTTCCAAGATTATTTGGCTCTCTCTAGTCATTTGATACCCACTGAAAACACTGCCAAATTAAAGCAATGTTAATGTTCCTTCAACATGTTTGCACTTGCTGTCCCTCTTTCTTTTATTGGAGGAAGTCAATCGTACAGTAATCACAATAAAACAGTTGAAGTAGATATATTATCCTTCCATATTATGCCATTATAATGGATCTTGAAAGACAGGCGACACAAATGTAAAAATAATTTTAGTTTATTGCAAAATATCCTTTATGTTTTGTCTCACAAACCCCCATGTAGTAACTGTATTTCCACAAAGCATTCTGTAACTCTACATATGGCACAGTCCAGTATTTCTGCACCTACACTGCACTCAATAACAGTAAAGAATCTATAACGTTACAAACATTTTCAGATCGCTGTATAGACTAGTCATCAACCTTCACCCTAGAAATCCATATTAGAGAATCGTTGTAGCATAAACCTCCATTATACTAGATTCCTCACAGCCCACACAGCAGACCGCACATCCAGATATTGAATTAGAAGAAGAATGTCGCAGCCCACAGAGTTTATAGTCTCTTTGCCCAGGAAATCCTTGTTGAAGGCACCACAGGCTTTTTGTTTGGAAATGTTTAATACTGGAACCAGGTCTTTCCAGTCATAAACACTGCTGCCTGTAGTCACCTCGACCTCAGTGCATATTTATCTTGATTTGTATCCCATCTCACCGCTTCCTGAAGGCTTTTGGGATTTGTTGTCACTTTTGATATTAACTGTACTGTAACCACTAGTGCAATCTGGAATAATGAAAGAAGGGTTTTGGTTGAGTGCAACTGCTCTCAGGATCAAAGGAGCCATAATGGCGGTTTTTCATCAACATTGATGTTTGTCAGTTTCCTACTTAAAGGTTACTATTGTATAAAGGATTCCTGTACCCTACCTACCCCTAATGACCTGCCGTTTTTAATAACTATATCCAGGAGAGACATCATTTACCAACGGAAACAACTTTTCAAATCATGCCTGACAAGTTATCCCTGGCTATCTTGTTGGAAATAAACCATTGTGGTCTTCTGAAGGCCATGTTTTTGCTTCTTTTTATAAAGACTGCTTGGTTTTTCAGTGAATACAACTCTGTGACTCCCTTATTCAAGTATTTTACCTTCAATAGGTTTTAATACTACCTAAAAACGACATATTTTAGATTTCTTTAATCAGTATCATTTTTTTTACTGTTTTGTTTTTGTTAAGCTTTTTATGTTTGAGTGGATATTATCTGAAGGTTCTGTTTTATCCATTTAGATCTCTTTGGTGAAGTGTCTCAGAGATCCGCTACCCTTCCTCTTAAATCATATTGTAACACAAATAGAGAATCCCAGACATCCTTTCTGTGACTGCATTTCTTTCCAAGTTATCAAAAATATGTGCGCTTCAGAATGAAATGCGGGGTCATATCTGCGGAATGTAAGAGCGTCTGGCCTCTTGAAACTAGGTAAAAGTTTTATTTTAACATTAGTATCAATTTAGAAACTTCATTTAACCTTCTGTCTTACACACAACATTAAGAATTGATGTGATGGTTTTTTACTCCAGGGACATAAAACAACTTTTGCAAAAAGCAATCACAGATCTGTCAAACAAAGCCTTGGTCATGCTTTGTCCTTGCCTCCCAGTCTTCCTCTCCCTCCTAAGCTTTCCACGAGGTGTGTTGCTGTGTCTGGATCAGCTTGCTACGAGGGGAGGCATGTGTGGGGGGAAGGGAGAGCAAAGGCTTGTACCACTAATTCAGCTCATGAAAGACTTATGCAGCAAGAGCAGCTGTCTTCCATTGTCAGGCTGCAAATTTCCAGTGTGCCTCATTTCTTTTCTCAATGCGTGAGTAGCACAAGAGCCAGGGAGGAAGCAAACCAGATAAGACAGCAAAAACAAGCGGAGGGGAAAGAAAACGCCAAATACCAGGACTATCGCTGTTCTGTTTTTTTCTTTTCATAACCGTAGTGGGTGTTTGGTTCGACCATAGTCTAATAATAAACCATGAACCTATTTAAACCCAGTGTGCAGCATGCAGATAGATCAAAAAAGGGCTCTGCTGTGGTGAGAGGGGAGAGAGAGGGCATGTGAGGGGTAAGAGGGGGAGGAGGTGGTGAGGGTAAAGAAGTGCCTCAGATTAGGAGAGGAGGGAGGGAGGCTTGAACAGTGTTATGAATGGATAGAGTCTTTAACCCCCCAACACTGAATAGTTTGTCACAGGCTGCTGCGGCTGTATGTGGAATGAGAGGAGCTGGCTGAGAGCTCTTGGATTCCTGAATCCTTGAGGCATGTGGTCTGATTAGCAGAACAAAACCCACACAGTGGGGAGGAGCAGACGTGGCTTTTTCCCCCCTCAACTGGAATTTTCTACCAGCGAGGGAAGAGGTGGCTGAAAGTTTGTACTGACTTGCTGCTGCTGTTAAAGAGTTTGCAGACCATGTCTGGGGATTTCTCCATAGTTTCTTGCACCACCTCTATTGTTTTGGCCACGTGAGAAGCACTTCCTCCTAGTTACACCCCTTAATGTATTGTATGTTCTCTAGTGCACATGCTAAAATAATTATCTATATCCACATCGGTTTGACCATGGTGAGAACATTTTTTTGCAGTTCAACATCTTTACAGCTTGTGAAAGGTTTGTGTTTAACAAAGAGGAAGTTAACAGCTAGGCAGTGTTCGAGCAAGAGTGATTAAAGAGAGGATTACGTTTCTTGCCCTCCCCCTAATTCTTTTCTAAGGGGATTGTTTGCAGCCAGTTTGTTGTCAAATTGAACATGTTAAAAAAAATCACTAACGCTTCAGCTGTGAAATTCCTTACTTCACTGGACTGTTGCCTGTTATCAAAGAGAATTATTCCTCTGCAGTATAATGTTGCTTATATTATCTGCGTTAAGCATTTTCGTTCTTTCTTTTCTTTCTACATCAAGATTAAATGCTAAATCAAATTTTAAGTTTGAAACCCAGAGACTTAGAGCAAACCTGCCATCAGAAGGTCAACATCCTGCAAACCCCTCTGGAACCAGTCCTGACATTTTTCTAGTTTGATATATTAGATGCTGCATCCTGTGATTTCTGTCTCTGCTCAATGAAATATCAACAGCACATACCTGGCAATTATTTTGGAGACGTATCGATTTGTTATTTCTAGTCTATAACACATTAGAAAACTGTGAAAAATGCCCATCACAACTTCCTAGGTCCCAAGATGCTTAATAAAATCCCTTGTTTTGTCGGACCGAGTCCAAAACCCTTACAATCTTCAATTTGCTATCTGTCAGACCAATGTAAGAGAGTAAAGAACCTTCAAATTAAAGATATTGAAATAATGAATTAACCTTCAAGGATTAAAATGCATAATACTTTTCTTTATTGAACAACATTCTAAATGAACTGAAAAAACAAACTCTATAGTGTGTTAGTTAAGTCCCAGTTGGAAAAGCTCTTATGTGTGGTTTGGGTGCGAAATAAATAACCATTTAATGTCTGAACCTAAACCTTTTGAGTACATTTTCTCTGCATAAAACAGCATCTTTTAATAGACTCATAAACATGCATTTTAGCATGCACTGCCTTAAGGCTAACCTCTTATCTAGAATGGACAATTTACACAGTTGAGGAAGTAATTTTTGCATACCAAACGACACAAGCAGAACAAGCTTGACTGTATACACGTCTAAGATTCTTAGCTCAGTTCTGCCTACCAGCTCCCACTGTGTGATTATCTTTAATTTGCCTTAAAAAAACTTGACTGGTTGTTTTAACCTTTTCGAGAAAGCATGTTGCTTGTTTAAGTTTTGTATACTTTCGATGTATTTCTCGTTTGTGGACAACAAACTTCATGAAAATAAAGTATTCCAAATAAAATGATGTACTACGGGAATAATAACTGTCTAGGTATCTTCTTAGTATCAGTTGCTGTTACACTTGGCTTGGCTTCATCTCATTTGACCCTCAGTAAAACCCCCACAGAGGTAGACGACTGAGCAAACACACATAGTGGCTAATCCATTTTGTTATCTGTCAGATGCCGTTGTTTGGGGTTGTTTGTTTGTCATGTTACGTCTGAGGAGATTCTCCGGTCTTTTCCCTCTTGTTACATCTTGTTGGCTGTTGAAAGGCTTGTCTGCCAAATATAGAGCAGCGGTCCGCATTTCAGCATGAGAAATTGGAGAAGCAAGTGAGATCATGTGCGTGCCCTCCCCTGCGCTCATCTGAGAGGTCAGCCTCGAGAGCAAGGCTTTTAAACAGGCTTTTCTTTAATCCTCCACCTGAACATTTTGAGAATAATTGAATATCATTTGTTAAAACATAAATAGCTGCGTCTTGTATATCAATAAAAAATGAACAACATAGTTATTTGGCTTTATTCCGTGAGAAGTATAAATGCGAGGTTTGGTGAGTTGTCTCTGTGCTCGCATGCTTCCAAGCTTGGAAGTACAGATCTGAGATGAAAGGATTTTCTTTCCTATTCTAATCCACGCAGACAGCTAGGCCCTTGTGATTATTCCCGCCCTCTTCTCTCCACTCATCTCTTTGAATGCAGGGCCTTTCTAATTCACCCTAAAAAGGATTTCAAAAGGGGATTATACTACTGATAGAAATTAAAGCGAGAACACGTCCGTCCTTTGGGACCAATGTCAAACATTCATGAGTCGATGGATGCTCACATTGTGCTCAATATTGAACTGGTTTGGAGCTGTGTGCATTTCGCAGAGCTCTTTTTTCCAATACCAAACTTTTGATATAGTTTTAAAAAAATATATTTCTGAGGTTATTAATGTTTAAATGTAAATCCTGAAAAAATCCACAAAGATTTGAGCACAGCAGCACAAGGGCATACGCCTACACACACACTATGTATTTCTGTTGTTCAGCTGTATATTTCTTAGATGTACATTTTCAGAAGGCATAATTCTTATGAGGGTTTAACATTGAAGCCTTTATGTTACACATGTTTGGGGAAGAGAGTGTTTGAGAATGAGGAAAAGCTTGTGGCTCACCGACCTGGGCCTCGGTCCAACAACTTAACGCTTCATAGCCACTGAATCCCTTAAATCCTCACACCCAACCAAATGCTATTCAAGAGAAATAGATAAATAAATAAACACTTTATTTGTATTAAGTGTACCATCCTGTTGCCATAGCTAAAGTTTTGCTTTGCTGCCAAGTCTTTTCAAACTCGATGACATGGAAATATTTGAGAGTAGCTTCGGAATACTGCTTCAGTTTACACAGACGGCAGTATGGTAGAGAAGATGGATGTTTCATACAAAATGCAAGTCAGGTAACACTTAAGGTAAAATATGGACAGTTTTAAATAATCTACACAACACAGGAATGAGTTCTTGCAACAACTGAAAAAGTACGAGCATCTTGACTATTTTAAATGTATGCAAATATCAGAGGCTTTTTAGCCGCAGGCAATGAAGGCTTATGAAGCTGTGAGTAGAAAGAGATATGATAAAGCTACTGTAAGGAGAACATTCATATAAACCAGCCCTGCACTACAGATGACTCAGCCTAACATTAACTGCTGAGTCCAAACTCAAAGTCAAAAACTACAAAAATGATATGAGACAGAGCCTAGCTTTGACCCATACAGGGTCCACGTGTGTGAAGCTATCTATGACTGAAACTTGTAATTGACTCCTCATACCATATCTGCAATTTCCCCCTTTTATTCCTCCTCTTTGTCTGGGAAATGAAGTTATCTTAATATTGTAGACTTCTGATCTCTTTGTCTTAAAGATTATCTGTACTTAAAAGCCTAATTGCCATAAGTGATAAATGTAAGTTGTCCTCTGCATTTACCCCCTCTCCAACATTGGTTGTGTGCCAATGACTTTTATAGTATCCAGAGTGTGTGGAGGTTGGATTTTTCCCATGATGTTTCCTTTCCGTTAAACAAGAGCAGCACATGCATCAAAGTCACCCCTGCCACAGCAGAGTTCTCCTATGAATGCTGATATGCTCAATGGAGACTGCATCAGTGTCCTTGAATACAGAAGCGTTGCATTATCTGTTGTAGGCAGAGAAAAACTCCCCCTATCAAAACAGTGTTCACCCTATAACATGCTGTTTTTCTCCCATTCTTCTTCTGTACCCTTTTGGTCAGCAGTTGTGTATGTTATTTACTGCAGCTAGGCCAAAGCTGTAATGTGGATATTACTGCTGGTACGAATCCAGGTGGATATTAGCCTTTATCAGAACGCTGGTAGATACCTAAGAAACTATTATTTTTTCCTTTGGTCAACACCATTTTATATTTCCCAGTACAATCCAAATGGATGTTTATGGGGAGAAAACCAGAACCACCTGGTAAAAACCCATGCAAACATAAGGAGAACGTTGGGAAACTATCCTGGATGCTAAGAGTCTTTATTTATTCATTACTCCGTAACATTGGCATTCTGCTCCTCACCTTTCAATGGTTGAGCTGGAGGATAAGGTGCTCCTTGTATGATAACTTTCAAGAGTTGTAAAAACCTTGCTTCATGGTATTGTTAACCTTTGTGCAGTGTTGGCATCTGATAAGCCTTCAAGTTCTTGGATGCGTAACTCAAACTAGCTTTCCAGATCGCATTGTGTTGATATGGCTGGATGAAATGCACCTCCTTAACCAATGAGCTACTGCAACACCACGCTTGGTGTCTGTGCATCAAAAGTGTTCATTTAACATGTAGCTAACCAGCTTACCTTGCCAGATTGACATTACACCGTTTGTGTCCAAGAGGAAGTTACCTACTGACAACATGTTGCAAACAGCACTGTTGAGCAACACACACAACCATGTTTGGACTGTTGAACATTTGATTTGTCCTTGTTGCAATGGTGAAATCATTTTAAAATGTGCCTATATCGAGTACAAGGGTTGTGTGTTTGTTTGTCTACTCTCTGCTACACAGTTTAAGGGTTGATTGCCTGGCATCTTACAAATGAGTTCCATCTAACTTGATATGCAGGGCAAACCTCCTGATTTAGTGATCCATGTAGTTGCTTTTTCTGAAAATACCTTTTCCCCTTCCATCTAAATAATGGGCAATTACCAAAGTATGCACTTTTTGCTACAATAGTCAAACATTCCTGTGTGCATGTCTTTCCCTTCACAGGGCTATTTCCAAATCTCCCAAAAGGACGTTAGGGTGTTTGTGTAGGGGCTGTGTGAGTAGATCAATAAAGGTGAAGTTAATATGGAGATGAGCTCCTCGTTGTAGTGGAGGCTGGGGAGTTGTTTAGTCCTTGGCGATGAGCTGAGCTCGCACATTCAATTATGTTTCATAAGTGGGGCCTTGCTGTCCATCTGGAAAACTAAATTATATTTAATCATATCCATTAGGTTTATGTGTCCCTTGAAGAGTCAGACATGTTGCTGTTAAATCCATTCACTTAAGATGTATGTCACAATTATTATGGTATTTTTTATTGTTCATAAAATAGCTGAGGCTATTACTCTAGAGGTCCTGGCAGTTTGGTCATTGCTGAATAATGTGACATTTAATATACCTTAAGAAATATGCTGCTTTGTTCCTGTGCTGCCTCACCTTCAGACTGTAATGCCCCATTGTAATGATCTGGCGTTTTGTCCTGATGTACTTAAGATGAATGTCAAACCTGTTACCTCAATATATCAATTTAAAATGTATAGACCATATTCATATACACTGTATAAGGTGTTCGTTTGTTGGCTGCAGACCTTGAATTATCCTGGTAGAAGTCAAGAAATGTATTGTGTAAGCATTATTAAGATCCAAACAGGGAATGTGCTCGGAGTAAATGTACTTGGAAGAACCTTTTTAAATTAAAAAGCAAAATATTGCATGAAAGATATATTTATGCCAACTAATGTTGAACATAAGGCATTGAGTCATTCTTGCATATTCCATCTTGAAAAACTAAACTATATAGATATTTGAAAATGTGTAGGAAAAAAAGCATTTATCTTTGATGTTAGCAGTCATACTTCTGTCTCCTAGGTCTTTAGTCTACCAGTAAGTCCCCAGGATAAATAAAGATTGAGATGGAGTTATCATCCATGTTTTTGGATAGCAGCAGGGAGGAAGGGGGGACTACAATGACTGCACTGACTGTTTATATACCAGGGCATTAGCAGATTAGGCACTCAAACTAACAAGGTCATCAAACTGGATGGCTGTGAGCAGTGGACCCCTGCTAAACATCTGGCTGAGAGAGAGAAGGGGAGATTTGGTGCGTTATCCTGTGTCTCTTTACTTTGGACATCACCTCAGCCTGACCTACCAGTGCTTTGAGTGACTTGAAGGGCACGGAGGTATAATTTCTGTTGAAAATCCTTCCGAGTGGCTGCAATGTCATGCTTTACAACACTGTGCTGACACGTTGCCACATGTCCTTCTGATTTAGCAAGTGTCTAATGAACATCTCAATCTGCTCTTGTTGTTTCGGCCAAAGTTCATCTACTGAGTAGTTTCAAGCAGCTCTTGGATTGATTTGATACTTTCTAAAGCAGATTTATATCCAGGTTATCCTGTTTTGCTATGTTTGGGGCTTCTAATTTAACTCCCTGGATTATACTCAGTCAGCTCCAGACTATAATTATCAAAACAAGTCAGACGTGCTATGTGGCTCAAAAAATAAACTGCGGTGTAACTTACCCTGCTACGCTCTTGTAGTGACCTGCCTTTTCACCGGTGAGAGTGTTGAAATGTCATGAGGTGCTAGCTGCAACGCTCATGGTCCCAGTGTATTAAGGTGTAAAAGTCTATAGGCTTTGAAGATATAGTGCAGGTACAACTGGCACTCAGTAATAGTGCACATCACCGTCCATTAAGATAGACATGGTTCAATAGGAGCTCTGTGAGACACCCGGCAGTAGAGGTCGATCAGAGTATCAAGCCCTAGTTAGAGTAGCAGCATGACTGCAGCTTAAGCAGTGTGTGCAGAATGGTGCTCAGGTCACTCCTCCACATGTACACACACATATTTCTACTCCTACAACCTCAGCCTTCACCCCCGCACCTTTATCTTCTGCTTATCCATCTGAACAGCTGAAACCTCTGGTGCTTTTTTTATAAGTCGCCGAGCCTTGAATGGATTTTGGAATCTTATCAAGTTACTCCCACTGACTTTATGTTTTATTAGGGTTTAATAATTTAAAGGTAGCCATATTGCCAGACTTAATATATCATCCAATACTGATATTTTAATGTAGCACAAGTTCACATTACCCTAGCATCCATGTCTCTGTTGTGCTTAGTGTCATATTCATTGTTTATTCTTTGTTTGTGTCAGCCCAGGTAACACAAAACAAAATCAATTAAATCAGGTTTATTTATAAAAATCAGTTCATTGATGTGTGGCTTTTGGATTATCTTTCTAATGTTTGGAGAAGGCCCCACCCACAGAAGAGCGTCAACACAAGGAAAACAAACCAACGGAGTATATCTAATAATAGTTTGCGGTTAGGGGCTCTGGGGAAATCTCAATGCCTGAATAACAACTTGCTTTCCTTGAATCATATGCAGGACTTGTAAAATGTCTTTAGTTGTTTAGCTGATAAGGCTTCTGGATATTAAGACTAGGAGCCTTTCATTTTGCTCGGCTGCTTTTGGCTTTTGAGTTCAGGAAGGTAGGTGCCTAAAATCAGAGTTTGGTCACAACTGTCACCATGAAGCCTGCCACACAGGGGGCTGTATTTCTATCCCAGCTGATCTAAAATCCTTGATCAAAGCCTCAGTCTTGTAAGACGTCAGAGTGATTCATTGGTATTTGGGTGTGAATGTAGGTGGCTGAGCTGTTGATGACAGCCTCTCAGTTTGTTGTCAGGTTTCTCCTTGCTGTAAGATAAGGTTTATGACTATGGAGAGGGAGGCGGAGAGAGAAATCCGTATAGGCTCAGCTGAGTTTATCTGGATTTTCCGCTCTCGGCACAGCCCTTTCGCTCCCAGTCAGACACAAGCGGGTGACCTTGAAAAGAATGTGGCTTATTGTTGTAATAGATACTGTTGTTGTCAACTGACCTATGGTCAGAGTGGGAGGATGAGAAATGGGAGAATGGAAACAGGAAAAGAATCACCAAAAGATCCTAACAGAATCAGCATCTAGATTGTTCAAATCTCTCCTGACAATGTGTCTGACCTCTTACAATGGTAGAATAAATTCAATGATGCACTGCAGTTAATCTAATGTGCAATACCATATCTTATTGAGAACATCCAACCTATGAGTGTGCCAACAACGCACAGAATAAATCAAAGACTATTATAATAATCAAATTGATATTTTTTCCCCCACAAATAAAAAAAAAGTTCTGTTTCCAGCTTCTCAGATGTGAGGATATGGGGACTTTTATTTGATCATAAATGATTGGAAACTGAATATCTTTGAAGATGTCCCCTTGAGGTGTATACATTTTTAATATACACATACATGGTTTATGACCTCAATTCACAACGTAAGTAATTAAATACAAAATGCCAAACAATAATAAAAATGATTATTAGTTGCACCCCTACTTGTCAATGTTAAACTACAACTATGTTAGGTGTGTGTGTGTGTGTGTGTGTGTGTGTGTGTGTGTGTGTGTGTGTGTGTGTGTGTGTGTGTGTGTGTGTGTGTGTGTGTGTGTGTGTGTGTGTGTGTGTGTGTGTGTGTGTGTGTGTGTGTGTGTGTGTGTGTGTGTGTGTGTGTGTGTGTGTGTGTGTGTGTGTGTGTGTGTGTGTGTGTGTGTGTGTGTGTGTGTGTGTGTGTGTGTGTGTGTGTGTGTGTGTGTGTGTGTGTGTGTGTGTGTGTGTGTGTGTGTGTGTGTGTGTGTGTGTGTGCTAAGAACACCCAGCCACTAAGCACTAGCTGTAAAACCACACAGTATCTTATAAACCGACCAGGCTAAAAGAGTAGTGTTAATAGAGTACAGATTCCGTATGTGTGAACAGTTTCTCTGATAGGCTTTCAACATGTTTTATCAGCACTAGCCATAAGTGGTTGTTCAGGTTCCCTGCCTCTTTGAAGATCTTCTAGACCTCTTGATACTCTCACCTCAGTGCCCTTTAAACCCAACCCCCAACCTGTCATCTAACAAACAATACTCAGAGCAGCCAGCTGAGCCAGAGAGAGGAAAGGAAGGCATTAGGTTGAGAATGTCAAGCTGATGATCCAAGACAAGAGCAAAGTGTACCAAGGCACCACCAAGTCAACCAACCCAGCTCCCAGCTCGCCTGCCAGGTTCTCTGATGAGCAGATTATTTTGTTTTGTTTTTTTAAAACAAATAGTAGGTTGTCTTGAGGATTGTCATACAGGAAATACTTGCCATCTCATTGTCACCCTTGAGTGCTTAACACTGCGTTCAGATCTTAGCCTGAGGTTATAATGAAGACAGGGATGTTTGGGCAAAGGCATGATATACAGAGGAGTTAACATACTTCTATTCTGCTCCTCACCTGATCAAGCAGGGTTTAATAAGATGGTTATTGTTTTGAGTTATTGAGTGCAAAGAACATAGACCATAGGCAACATTTAAATAGTCACTTTGAATCTTTTTCAGCTGTTGTGAAATGTGGTACTCATGTCTATCTTAGGGTGAATTAGCATTTAGCTCAAAGCTCTGTTGTGCTTGTGTAAAGCTTCACAGCTAGCGTGGCTGTAGCCTCTTAGTCCTATTTGAATATGTCAAGGAGGAATGCTTTAATGCTCGATATTTTTATAATGCCCATAAAAGCCATTTAAAACAACGTTGTTTTTTTTTTTTTTACCATCTGGGTCATTTTAATTGCTCAAATCTGGGGACAAAGCGGATGCCAGCAGCAGAATGCTTCTAGCATCAAAACATCCAGAAAGATTGTTCACAAACCCCTAGTTTTACCAAATACTTTTCCAGTTTTACTTTTAAGTTCATCGTAGTACTAAAAGGAGACAGGTTTTTCCTCTGTGTGACTTTGCTTTGCTGAGCAAATTAGGCCACTTCTTCATAAGTGAGCAAATTGGTAAGCTCCACTTATCTTGGCTCAGTCCTCTACCCTGCGGTCCCTCATGCCTTCTGTCTTTTTATATCACTTTTACTTCCCATCATGTTGCTGGAAGCTGCAGGAGCAGTCCGTGACTAATGTATGTTGTGCTTTGGCCAGGGAGTGCATATGTCTCCGCAGGTAAAGCCTCTCACACTGTCTTTGACAGAGTTTTGTGTACTGTTGTATAATCAAAGACTTTAGCTCTGTTGAAGGTGTCACACTGTTAAGATATTAGATTTTGGTTACTACTAAAATTTCCAGCAAATGTGGAAGCATTATTCTTCTTTTTAACAGTCAAGCTATAATTCACTGCTGTTGCTGAAGGCTGTGAGATGAAAGTGTACTGAGTGCGGCTGGGGAAGCTTATGCAGACGTTTTTCATGTTTATGTCTCGACTTTCACTGCTCTATTTCCGAACGCGTAGGGTCGTGTTGCATCATAAAAATAAACTGTAATGTTAAGTGCCAAATGTGTCAGAATTTCCTGGAGGCATTTAGAAAATTACATGTTGAGTAAAGGTTAACTTTTTTAGGCTTTTAAGTTGGAATACAAATGTGTGTAACATGAATTCAAACCTCATTCAGATTTTCCGAGTCTATTATTTATATAAGTATATTTGTGTGAAAGAGCGAAATGGAAAACTCTGTCTTTCTCAGACAACCACTGTTTACAGTGAGAAGCTGGCTCACTCATTATTGCTCCAAAGAGATTGTAGGTCATGAGTGACCATCACAGCTCAGTTTCCTCTCTGTATTATTCATGTGTGGTTATGCTTTCCTGAAAGCACAATTAGCAGCTCAGACAAAGAAGAAGTTGCCTAGGAACTGAGTGCATTTTGCCAGCTGGTGGTGCACAATAGATGTCAGGTGTTCCTGTTTTCCCTTTCAGTTGCTGATTACTTGCTTCTGAGGAAATTTTTGCTTTTTATATCAGACCAGTATGCAGTCTTTGGAAACAATAAGGTAGGTTTTCAAGACTTAGAAACTGCCTTTTCCCATTTTAGTAATAAAATGGAAAGAGGCTTGTGCGTTTTCAATTGTAACCTAATGCTAAAAACTGTGTAACTGCAATCATACAGCTCACTTTAAAGCTGATTTGTATACTGGTATCAGACTCAGTGCTGCAGTTGTCTGAAACGGTTAGAATTAAAATGTTGCTGTTTTGAATTGCAGTATATCAAATCAACAACATAGTACAGATTACAAGTTGCCACATTGTTTCTATGACAGACAAATAAAGAAGCCTTTCTCTAACATTTCCTAACTGTTTGTCATGTGGTGCTGAAAGAGGCACTGACCGAAGGCAGTGTAATTTCCAGCAGCCTTTGACCTTAGTAACTCACCAAAGATGTTCACAGGGTTTGCCCCCGGTGTCAAAAAGAATTACATAATTGAAGCGGGAACACTGAGCTCAGCCAACTAATGACACTACTGCGAGGACTCCTTTTTACTTAATAATGGCCTCTTGTGTCAGCAAGAATTACATTTTCTCTTTTCAAGATGGATGGCTTTTGTCTTTTATTGTTAGAGATGGTGTTGAATGTCCTTGGCTTTATCAGCCCGGTGAATAAATTCTGTTATTGTCAATATTCTTCTGTTATTGAAAATATTCTTCTCTCTTTTTGCACTATTTTATTTATCTTATTTGCACCATGTATGTTGAGTTGTTGGAGGAGCATGGGATATAAGATTTTCATTGCCAACATATACGTTGTATATGCTGTGCATATGACCAATAAAACCTTGAAACATTTTAGCAGATATAATTAAACCTTTCTGAATGTTTAAGAACTTGGTAGTATAACATGATAATAAAGTAGCACATCTCCCTTAGAGCCCACATGCTCCACTGCCCTCATTATATGCATAATTTACCACATGAACATTGGGTTTGTTGTGTATTATTGACCTTTTACAGCCTTGTTAGTTTAATCTACATCACAACTTTATTTAGTTATACATGCTCTTTCATAAAACCCAATTGACCCATAAAGCACTGTTTAACATAAAGAGGAAGACGGAGATGCGCTTAATCCAAATGACCCTGTGTGCGTTATCTGACCCGACCTCTGGAACCTACTTCCAACTCGGGTTAAATGCAGTCTCAGCTTTGGTATAAAAGGGTAAACAAAGGCTTGTCTCGGACATGGGTATATGGCTCTTAATGCTATTGCCTTTTAAACTGCACTTTAATCTAGACAGAAGGCTTGAGTCAGTCGGCCAACAAAATCAAGGGAGGAAGAGAAATTGCTTATAGTGCTTATTTTATAGCTACTAATGCAGAAAAAAGCACCAGAAAGATTGTGCTTTTATGGTTAAGCAGTAATGTGTATTGAACTACTGTTGCAGACATAATTCTCTGTGACCTGTAACAGCAGTCTCAGATGAAAGAGTAAACCCTTAACCATGAACAGGCATTTGTTGTCTTGTTTCAAGCATGGATTTTGCATAGGAAGGTTTTGTTGTGACAAACTAATGTCGGAAAAACAAAATATCTGTCAAAAACATCACATGATTTATCTTCACAGCTAACATACTTAAAAGAACAAACAATCTGACCCTCTACTATAGGCTTATTACTGTGATCACACCCATGATAACGTTGTCTTGCTCCCTTAGATGTTATTTTGCCGTCATCGTTTTTCACCCTGTATTTGCGACGCAGGATTAACAAGATTGTTTTTAGATGGTGTGAGGAATACTTTACTTGACCTAAATAGCAAATCAAATCATCTAGGTCATTGATTTTTACTACAGTGGTTATTTTTCTGCGTCTTCATTTTGGTAAATTTAAAGTAGTGTAGTAATAACTGTTGTAAGGTCTACTTGTTCTCAGAGTCCTGTTAAGGCATTTGACTATCGCTGTCGTTACTTTGTACACAATGCCTGATTTGGTCAACTATTATTGTAGTTCCACACCCTGCTCACATGGGTACGGCCAAGACAGGTGTCTCCGTATGACACTGCATCCTAATCCTTTTGTAATCCTCGCCCAAGCTCGGTGCTCAGTTTCTTAATCCTAACTCTAATAAACAAGTTAAAGCTGAAGTTAATGTGACCAGTAAAAAAAGTGCAGCATGTGTCTCGCCTGCCAGGGTTGAGTTATTGTTTGATTGCTGGAAACCCAGGCAGATTCCCCCCTTTGTCAGCACTGTGGAGTATGCTCGCAGATTCGTCATAGGATTTTTGTGTGTCCGTTAAACATTATTCCCTGCCAGTGTGGCTTCCACACGGAGTCAGCATGTGGTTCAGTTTGCGTGACACTCAGCCATTGTGTGGTTTTGGGGAAGATTTTGAAAATCAGTTTGTACATTGGGCTGAACATCGAGTAGAGCCTTGTGTAATCGTACTATTTCAGTTGTGTGTGGTTTTTCGAAAACCCCGGACAAGATGTCAGGCATTTCACTGTGTGGGTTTACATTCTGCAGCCCCAGAGCGAATGTGCTTTTCTCCACTTGTCCATTAATAGAACTTGGAAATAGAGCTCTTTCTGTTGGTGCACATTGTATACTGGTCCCGTTTCCGTTGCGATCCTATTATTTCTTTGTGTCGTTACATAGTGAATGGTTCTTTTTTATTGTGTACTGGCATTAAGTCTAGTAACAGGATTTAAGATTGAAAACAAAGCTCATCCATGAATGCTTATACTCATTTAGAAAATGTAAAAAAGGGCTGTGAGCTCCATTATTATTATTTGATTCACTGACATTATTAACCCCCGGAATATTGGATGGAATTCTTCTGGGATTCACTAGCATTTAGTGTTTTTAACCAATAATTGGAAAGTCTAAGGGCTTCTCATATAAAGGCTTTACTTTCACACTGGCTGAATCCTTGAACTTCACTCTGCCTTCACCCTTGACCTGTTCTTTATTAGTGTTAGTCTTATCAGCCCCCTGTCATTTTAAACAGGGCTTTACTTATCATGTGGTTATCACAAATGCATTTTGAAATGAGGTTGACTGGCATGCAGGTATTTTACAGTGTTTTCACTTGAAATACAACAACTAGATGGGTAGTGAAACAGTCCATCAACACAATGTTTGATTAGTGATGAATCATTTCAGTATTTTTACATTAAAAGTAAACTGTATTAAGCTTATAGGAGTATAAACTGGTTTCTTTATGTTAACATTATAACCTGAATGTTTTGGGGTATTGGGTGGACAAATCAAGAGACTAGCTATTTTGTTTTATTATTTTCATACTTAAAGACCAAGCAATTAATGGAAAAAGTGTATGATAAATCAGTCATTAAGATAGTAGTTAGTTGCAGCCCTAATCGAGGCCCCAGTTATTCTCTAATAAAAAGTGTGCACATGTCCGTAAAGAAATGAGTCGTAGCTAAAGAAAATATATGCATTGCAGGCCAGCAAAGGGTTGTTTGGGACTTACCTCCAGTCGGCATCAGCGAGTTGTTTAAGCTCATTAGTTGGCGACCCAAAGGGAATTTGTCAAAGACTCTTTGTTGTTTGTGGTCAAAACATTAAGGTTGTCGGCTTTACAATTTTGAAGTCAAGACGAACAGATGTAGTCTCCCTTTATAAAGTAGATCAACAACCCTGAACATGACCACCTAATAATAAACATGGATCTCTGATTTGATTAGTTTAGTGAGAAGGCAATTGATGTTTAGAATCTAATACCATGAGCCTATTTCTCAACCCAACTATTTTATTGACACCCGTTTTTTTCTTGTCCTGAGTCACATTCTTTGCTCAGAAATATCCCAAAATATCAACACAAAGCGGTTTGAAGAGCTGTTTTAGTAGAGGCTCTGCATAAACCTGTTTGCACTTTTCACCGTTGGCTGTCAGACTGAGAGAGGGTTCATTGTGTGGTCTTGTCTGCGGCTCTCTGTGTCTCCATACGGCCCAGGAACAGTGTGTGGTGACAGCTCGGGTGATTACCTGTCCTGTCTCATTCACTCAGCCGGCCTGCAGCCTGGCCACATCATGTATCAGAACACTGACACATGGTGATTAGGATGTCGTTAGGCCTCACTCTCTGTCGCTCTCTGCACACATTAATTTGCTCTTCCTCTGAGCACTAGTAGAAATGGGCCCTCCACGCTCATTTCTGTACACCATGAAATATGAAGCTCCTGTGGTGCGTCTTGAGCTAATATTAAATTTCATCAGGGACTAATGTTTGGTTTTCAAAGCACTCGGTTCATCACAGATTCAGATTCCTCCCACGGAGATTGATCTTGAATGTCCCACCCTGACTAATTCAGGGAGATATAGCTGCCAAATGATTAGTTTTGCTAATTTCAATCATCTAATTATAAAGAGTTCCATCCAAAAGTATTATTCACCAGCAAAACATACTCGGAATCATTTATTCTGAAAGAACATTTTAAAAGGAAACAACAATATTAAAGTGTTTTATTTAAATGCTAATCTTTCTTATCTGTCTCCTGGCACAGCTTACCCTTTAATGTAGGAGGTTATTACAGCAAGCCTTTCATAGACTTGCAAAGTGGGACTCAGTTTTGCAAGATTACAATCATTATATAACCCCAACACACCGGATGCATACCAACTAAATAGCATAACAAATCTACATCCAGACTAGTCTAAATTAGGAAGCAAAAGCATTTTGGAGATTTCTTTATGTCACCATATACAGCTCGAGGAAAAACAAGAGACCTCTCCAATTGTTTCTTAAATCTTTATCTCTACAGGTTTGGCAGCCAATCCAGTGTCTGTTGAATTCCAACACAGAGAACAATTGTCAGTACTTTAGAGAATACAATACAATAAAAATTAATTTAACTTAGACATACCTATAAAAAATAAAACAAGAGAAAATGATAATGCTGAATATTCCGAAAAATGCTTAATTTGAAGAACAGCTGATGCTAAATGCCATTGGTTTTCCTGTTCAAAAACATACAGAACAAATCAAATGTATGATTCATCCTTTGGGAACCATGAATGAAAACTGTGTACATGTCCATCTAGTAAATGCTGAGATATTTCAACACAAGCTAAAGTGTTAACGTAAAGGTCAGAGGACCATCAAAGTCAGTACGATCCATCCTCCTTGGACCGTGAAGTAAAGTTAATCCAACATTTCCCTTGGTTTTAGTTCCCTACATAATATTCAGTTCGGAACAGTAAATTAAAACAACTATTTAAAAAGGCGTACAAGCTTATAATCCAATGATGTTTTGTCTTCTCAGTCTAATTGGATCCAGCATTGGCAGCATTTTTCCCTAGCACTGAGTGGTTTATGCCCAATTAATAAATGTGTGGTGTTGGCTGCAGCATGGCAGAGCTCCTGCAGTTCAGTGCTAATGATTTGGAGCGCTTTAATGTCGACTGCCTTGGATGAAGAGCACTAAGCCGGGTGTCACTGCGGCCCTTTAATCACCATTAGTCTTCCTCTCTCTGTCTCTTTTCCGCCTACACACTTTTCCACCTCCAGTTTTCTCTTGTGTGCTTATTCTCAGTTGCTTTCATCCTCTCATGTCCTTTTTCATTCTCGCTTTCACGTCTCTTCGTGTCTTTTTACTGCTGTCACAGTGTGTCAGAACAGGTGGAATCAATTACTGACCCTCAGCAGCCCGCTCCCTCACCACAACTAGCTCTGTATTTGAGGGAATTAATGAGTGATCAGCCTGGGAGATGATTTGGTGTCACGGATCTTGCTCAGCGATGTGCTGGGGAGGGAAGCTGTGGGAGGGATTGTTTGACCAATCCTGCATAACTAATTATGTCCTTCCATAATGGCGGTCAAAGCAGTTCACACGTCCCTCACTGCCTCCCCTGCCTGCTAATCACCTCTAACGGTTAGCAAAGACACAGTAGTATATTACTACGTTTGCTTTATGGCATACCCGGATGACTTCCCTACATTCTGTCACTGTGGCATCCATTGGGCTGTATCTTCACATCTGCTCTGTGTGTACAGTGCTTTTGACGTGTCTCATGTGTTTCTCTCTCTCAACCCCCCACTTCTTTCTTCACAGATGGAATCTCCTGTCTCCACGCCAGCTCCTCCCCCCCTCCACCTCCTGGCAACAGTAGGCAACAGTGAGATATCCTCGCCGTGTGAGCAGATAATGGTGCGCACACGCTCGGTGGCCGTGAACACAACCGATGTGGCCCTGGCTACCGAGCCTGAGTGCTTGGGGCCCTGTGAGCCCGGTACTAGTGTCAATCTCGAAGGCATTGTGTGGCAGGAAACTGAAGATGGTAAGTTGAAATAAGTGTAGTACTCTTTGGGAAACTCTGTCCTTGATTTTGACCAAACTATTAGGAGAGAAAAGTGTGGATTGTGACCAATAGCTTTTTGGAATAATCCACAGTCATAATTCTTACGTGAGTTGTTTTCTCCTTTCACCTACTTTGTAGTGGATCTCTTCCCACAAATGAGTCTTGGATTTAAAAGATACAAATATATGGGCTTGTTTGTTTTGTGCTTTTATTTATATAGCCAGTGGTTGCATGAAGAACTCTGTGGGTTTATAAGACTTTAGAAAAGCCTCAGTCGTTTAAAAGACTACTCATCTTGCTGTCATTATCTTACATATTTTGCCTGCTTAAATGTAATTGGATATGCCCTGACTGCCTCAGGAGCTGGTGGTTGTACTAATGCGTGCTTTAACAGCCCACATGCTGCATAGTATTGCCAACAAGAATAGTAGTTGGCAGGCAGTTCTTATGTGGCCTTGATTTGTTTTTTTGCTTGGGAGTCTGCAGACGGGAATTTGTTGCACAGAGATATCTGCTCTCTGCAACAACATGCCTCATAACACAAAGCACTTTTTTTTTGTTGCAAGCCTGCCATTTGGGAATTGAGTTGGCTCCTCTCCTGCAGTGCAGTCCGAGTGAAATGTTAGACCCTCTCTGTTTTCCTCCCTTTGATCGAAAACCGCATTCAGCTGATTTAATTTTAAGATGTATCGCTAGCACTATCAGGTTCTGCTGGGTCTGAAAAACAGCCCTCCTTTTCTGTCGTGCAAGAGAAATAATGCATACACCTAATCTTCAAAGCAGCTCGCGCTCAGTCGCTCTGCGGGCATGCTGAGTACAAATCGCCCACACATCCACAGTGCTGCCTGTTGGTTCACTTGGAGGAACCAAACAGAAAAAGGTCCCTGCCTCATCAACATTCCCAAAGCACAGTCCCTGCTATTGAGTGCCCCCTCCCCTCTTCTTTTTTTTTTTTTGATTTTTGCTCCAGCCCCAGGCTGTGGCAGATTCACCCCTGTTCCCTCCTCTCTATTGCAACCCTTTTTTCTGTTACCAAGCATCCAGCCCGTCACCCCTTGACTCTGTTTCTAAGCAAACTGGGAGAGAGCGAGTGCAAGGCAGGGGGTTGGGGCAGGGGGGAGATAGACAAGGCTACTTCTGTTAGTGACACAAACATGGCTCAGGGCCAACACCAGTACTATGTTTGTGCTCCCTCATTCTCTGCCTCCCACTGAGTGATTGACCCTCCCCCCTCGTCCTGCCCCCTTCCCTTTCCCCGTCCAAGTCTGTCCTTTGCCTGCACTCACCGTTTAAAGCTGTTATTTTGGTTGAAAGAGGTAGTGGTTTGTCCTGATGGGGCTGTTTTCTTCTGATTCTACTCTATCTGGCTCAGTGGGGTGGAGGCTGGTGGGGGATTTTGGGTGCTTTTAAAAAGCGTTATGGTGGTGAGGGTAGGTATGTGTTGAAGGATGTGGGGGCGAACTCTGCAGGTGTAGTGCACAGATTGTTATGGCCACCCGAGCTGTTGAGAAAAGAAGAGGTTTCCAGAAGCTAACCCACTTCCATCTCTTTGATGCCTGTTTTTTTTTCTTTTACGTCAGAAAAACCTCTCTCAGGTAGACAGAGCTGGGATAGAACATCATTTGATGAAAAATTATATTTGAGACGTATAGCGGTGCCGCTTAATTTTCAATGTTTTGTTTTAATTTTTCCATAAAAGAAAAGTAAATACCCTGTTGCTATGTGCCTTTTGAGTGTGAAGACATCACAGCTTGTTCATTGTTGATAAACTGTGCTGTAGTCAGTTGTGTTACCATAACTGTGTGCTGTTCCTGAACCAGAGATATAATTGTCAGTCTCAGCTGTCATATGCAGCCACCAGTCGAGTCAGTGCTCCCAACATACAAGATTGACTCTGTACCAAGTTTCTAAGGAGGCATTTCTCAAAAGCCTCCTTTGTATTACATTTTGCACAGTACATTAAACAACACAAAGCTGAGTGTTCATCCTACATCATTTGAATGGTACAAGCCCCTTACAGCCCACCGGCTAGTTTTAGGATGAAAGAGACCCAGATGCTGCTTACTTCCAATTGCACTGCCATTCTGCATTTTTCCCTAAGAGACCTATGAGAGCAGACTTCTGTCATTGTGGTGCAACGGAGCAAATGAGAACCAAATGAGGAAATCAAGCGAATCCAGGCAGAGTACCAGGGAAAAGTAACAAACAGAGGGCCCCAAAGACATAGCAGAAGCATCCTGATTAGCAGTGAAGTTGAGCAGTCCCCCACTTCTCTGCATGACAAGTCTCATACAGAGCTGTTTAGGCATGCACAGTGTGTGCGCGCGTTTCATTTAGCATGCCAACCAACAGCTGCTTCATCACCTCCGCCTTTCGGCCTTGTGGGAGTAAATGAACAACAGGCTCCCAGTAATTGTCTGTGCCTCACCCTGCTCACCAAATGCCTGTGAAAGGAACAGATGAGGAGGAGGCAAGCGACAACTAACAAATGCGATCACACAAGCGGCACCTTTGGTCTGAGCTGACAAGAATCTTGTCTGATAATACCAAATAAATGTTTCATGCCGTGTAATATGAGCACAGATGAATCAGGCATGTCAAGCAAATGTAAATGATGGCTAGACTGAATGTATATGTGGATTGCTGAATAACAGAATAACATGTGCATGAAAACATTTATGTTTGATTAGTTGAGTCCTGTGAAGAAGAGTAATAAATGGATGAAATGAGGAGTGGGGAAGTGAGTCTGTGTCAGTGTCACTTAGTCAGTCTTGGGGCCATTGAAGCGTAGACAGAAGCAGGGGGTGCATTGACGTGGTATTTTAAGGCCCTGACTCAAATCCCCTCAGCGCAGACAAGGCAGTGGCAGCTCCCAGGGTCATGTCTGCAGAGCGATGGGCCAACCCCTCCCAGGCTTAGCATGCTGATACCTCTAAATGTCATCTCTAAAATGCGGGAGAAGTTTATTGCTGTTGAACCGCAGCCCAGAACGCCTTGGCTCCTGCTCCAGGGCACAACGAACACAGAGGGGGCCCCTTTGGCCAAACACTGCAGCTCAATGCCAGTGTGCACCCTCCCCCTCCATCGCACCTCACACACCCGACCATCCACTACACAGCCGGCTATTCCCAAAAACAGCTCGTGCAGCTTCTAAGTTTCCCTAATAGAGAAATAAAACAGGCTGTTTGTGATGAATATTTGTGTCATGGGTTATTTATGCAACACATATTACATCACTGTAACATTGTAAGCATTGGCCTTAGCGCAGGAGTTAAACGCGGTTTGGCATACGAGTAGAAGAGGTCAGTGTGAAGCGGATATTCCTGTATAAACATTGGCGAGATGTGTTGTGTTTTTTCTCTTTTTCTCCAACCCTGTCAGGGAGCGGAGAAGGGGAATATTGTATGAAAGGAGCACTTGGCTCTTTAACTCACTTGCCGGCTATGCTTCCTTGCTCTTTTGAAGACCACCTGTCAGTGGCCTCATTGAAATGTTTTTACAAAGGCGAGCGGTGGCTGCTCTCTGTGAACTCTCTATAGAAACTGTCCTTGAAATAAGAGTGAGCATTCTCGGAAAGCCTGTAGCCCGCTGCCAGGCCAATGAGCAAGAAGAAGATGGTGTGAGAAATGAATCACAAACTTCTGCTAACAGTAGAGGACATACTGAAAAGAAGAGAACAAAAGTGATACGCCCCTTTCTTTCTCTAGCCCACACTCTAGGACTAGCTTAGCCTTGTTTGCTTTCCAGCTTACCAAACCCATCTTAACCCTCATCAGGGTTCACTATGCAAGAGTGGAAGTGGATCATTTCCGTGGGGTAAACAAAAGCAACAATCCCATGTTGTAAAGATTTTCCAAAATATGTGGTTGAAATAATACCCGGCAAGTAACGTACGATAGAGATGACTCGCATTCTTTGAGGGAGGAAACTTGTCTTGTTAGTCACAAATTTAGTCCCCGGCTGGTGTTTCCAAGATGGCGCCTCACTGAACTCAAATCTCTTAATAGAGACTTGGTTCCTATTCATATTGGCCGACAACTGCATTTTTTCAAGCACTTAAATGGTCTTGAAACGTAAATCATATGCCTGGAGGAATTGTAGGCTTTGCCAGTGGTTGTCATAAGATATCATGTTTGCTATATACACGTCAACGAGTTCTTGAGTAATGCGCCTTTGGCAGACCTGTCTCTTAATCTGAGCACCATCTCCTATAGGAAAACACCAGAGGGTTTGTTTCGACAGAGGGATTATAGATTTACCCAGATGACATTTAGGGAAACTGGTCTTTGCCTCACTGCAAACTATTTACAGTAATAAATGCACGTTAGGTCGATAGAGACGTTACATGCATAGCTGCTGTTCACTGGTATACTTCCACTGTAAGCTACTGAATTTATTTTTGTTAAGGAAAAAGCTGCTGCATGCTGCTGATCATGTTGCGACAATGTGGAAAGCATACAAATGCTCCCCTCCTCTGCCTCTCAGTGGTATGAGAGAATTGACCTTCTCAGAGACTGTTATTCTTGTCAGTGAGAGTGACTTTGTACTTTTACCTCTCTTGAACCGGAATACAGCCTGAACTTTTCATATGGGGCTCACTTAAATGCTCTAAAAGTCCAAATAAGTCTATGCAACAAATAGCTGTTAAATTTCCCGGTCACTCGTAAACTGATTTTAGTACCTTTTATACATTCTTAAATTTTTAATTGGAAAAAAATACTTCATTACATTCGATTCATATTTTGTCAATTAAATAATCAGTTAATTAAATCCTTTCAGCTAAACGATGACATTTTAAATATGACTGGCAAATTACCATAACACTTGAAGTTCTCAAAGTACCGCATTATCACCGGCGTCTCGAGTGCTGAAAGTGACTCTTACAATTCGTCCTAAATTCCTGTCTGCGCACAATTTAAGATGAGGTCAGTTTTAGGACTTTTTATTCTGACACTGACATAACCAGACAAGCTTGGCTTCATTTTATGCACCACGAGTGCAGAAACACTCTTAAAATGGACTGTTGGAAACATGCTCAGACAGTTGAATGCTCAACCGCTTCATTTATCAATGTTACAGTTATTGCTCGTGGCAGCACCCGGCTATCTTTTATCTTCTCCCCGTAATGAATACTGACACTATTTTTTTCATTGTTCTCACTTTCTCGTCTTTGTGCAACCTTAATACGAGAGCAAATGATGAAGTGAAAAGAACTGTTTCCTAGCAGGATACGTTGTAAGATCTGTTAATAATGATTTAAGCACAGGACTGCGTAAGAGGTTATAATTGCGATAATTAAGAGTGGTGGTAATTGTTCACAAAAGTATATTTTTCAAGACTTGTTTTAATCAGACACAAGGAAAAATTAAAAACCTTATAATTTCCGAAAATGTTAATATGTCACACCCAATCATTACACAGAAGTGCGCTCCAACTCGCAAAGATAACAAAGGCAATTTGACAAGGTCAGTCAGTGAAAATGCCATTAACCCCGCTGAATTCCTGTTGAGTTGAAGCAGAGCAGAGGTCAGCCAGTGAACCCGTGGCCCTCACCAGCAGCAGAGGAGTCGATATGCTGGCCCCGCTGCAACCTAATGAAATGTGTTAAGGAGGGAGCAGGGGGGCAGTCACCCATGCAGCAGACAAACCTACTCCTGACTTAATTTGTCCCCCCACATTGCCCTCTTGTTCAAGTAATCCTATACAAGTATGTGGTGGAGTTTGGTGCGTAAGGAGGGCTGCCATTTGTTGTTCCACGGCATTGAAAGGAAATGAGTGGTAAAATTGCAGGCCAATTCCTCTCAGTAATGTGGGCTTCACTCAGCTGTCAGGAGTGACCCTAATAAGGCCGACACAAAGAGGGGAGGGTGGCAACTGGGATTGTGCCAAATCAGTCTGTTTCTCCCCCAAAGTAAAGAGGGGCTCACACAAACACTGACATACAACTTCCTCGTGTAAACAAATGATCATGCATGGAAAGTCATCTCAGATTCGTGTATAATTTGCTTTCTGCCACAGGGAAATTTGTCTGGGTTGTTTCGTCAAGGGCTTTCCCTGTTTAAACACTCTGCATTGACATCTTTGTCCCAACAGCTTGAAAATTATTTCAAGGATGAAAGTGGCTTTCAGCTCTGAGCATTTCAACTTAATCTTAATCTGTTTGCATTCCCAGGAGAATATCTTTATGATATTGCCAAGACATTAGATTAATTTACAACCCCTAGTCAAGAGACTTTAATAAGTAAAGACAATATGTTGTAAATGATGTGAAATATAACAGTGTGAATCCAAAAACTGTCATTAAAGACTTTTAACACAACCCACTCTTTTCCAATCAACCCAATGGATGTGCAATTAATGTATCAAGTCAGTAAAAAACAGTAATGATGAGTAACTTGCTCATGAAAAGAAGTGTAATCTTAATAAGCTCAATTTTTGACTCAACAAGTATGTCTTGTGTATGCACAGGGGTAGAGCTGATTGTTCTACTTCACTTTGATCAGAAATAATAATTATCTCTAATTATCTTAAGGAGAGAATCAAGTGGAAATAGCAGTGCTGCAATAGTGATGTAATGTGATTTTTAAGTGTCCGTCGTTATTACTACTAATGTAGAGGCTGGCTTTGTGGCTTAGAAATTGCCAGCAATCATTTTTTTCCTGCCATGGTTGACGAATACAACAGGATCACTCTGTTGTTTCTTAGTTTGTGTAGGATATTCAGCGTGTACACAGTGACAGCCTTCAACAGCATACATTTAGATCGCCCACTTATAACAAATTGTTTAAACAAAAAGTGTTGAACCATATCTTGTAGGTCGTTTTTAGCACCATTCCCATTTGGTTTGAGATGCATCAACATTTCTTTAAATATCCTTGAGATGTCCCACATAGCATTCGAGAAACTGGTTTATTAGCATTCACAGAAAGTATTGCAGAAGCAGAGATCTGAGGTGACCCAGAAGCCAAGGACCGCTCTGACAGGATTACATATCTGCTTGGCTTCAACACGGGAGGGTGGCCAGAAGGATGCCCCTTTTTTTTTTAAGGAAAAACTCATTCGTAGTCCGCTTGTATAGGATTCAGACCTTGAAGCAAAAAATAAATAAAAATTATGGATTGAAGTTGAGCTATAGACCTTTCTGTAGCTTATAGTGAGGGTGGAGGTGCACGTTTTTGCCACACTGTGGGCTGCTTTTCAGCGGCATGCACCTGGAAATTGTAGTAGAGGGAAATACAGGGGACTTCCCAAGGAGAACTCAATACATAGAATGATGTTCCCACAGGGCAGTGATCACTATCCAACAGCCAAATACATCACAGGATTTCTTGAGAACAGGACTGTGAATTCTTTGATATAAATCAGACCTGAGTCCTGTTTAAGAAAACCTTTGCATTGGATTGAAGATGGCTTCTGAGATAGTCAGTATACAGCTAGATTCAATAAAAGTAAATCTGTGTGAAATATTGATGTGCTAAGCTAAATACTGTCTAAGATGACTACCAGCTAGTATCAGTCGACTTAAGTTCAAATACCAAATTGGATGACTGTATTTCAAGTATATTTTCTTACATTATATTTACAGTTTAATTACATTTATCGAGGTTATTATATTATCAAAAACTCATACAACAATGCTATGTATTTCTATAGAAATGTTTTGTTATAATTAAGCGTTTTTAATGACTGTTTTTCTCCAAAGGTCAAACAATGGGAGGGGTTTAAATGTTTTCATTCCCAAGAGTTTGAAAACGTTGAACTATTCAAATTAAAACACTGACAGTATAGTACTGGCAACAATTCATGCTCCTCCATTGTCAACGCTAATGTTAATTTTAAATCATTACAGACTTTAAACAACTATAATTTCTAAACCCTCTCACAGTAGAAAGCAGGGCATACTATATCCTGCACATCATGAAAGACTACTCATTCATTTGCCCGACCTTGATTTACATCCTGCCATAACCAGCTGCCAGAGCCATTTTGTCTTGGAGTGTTCAAAGAGCTTAGGGGGGGCGGGCTGTTGAAGGCGTTTTAGAAAAGGTCTGTGTTCTTTTATTGTGACAGAAATGTGAGCTACAGAACCTCTCCTGAACGACATTTGCAGTTGGATCTAGCCTCGACCATGTTTTCAGGCCATAGAGTTGAAGTAAGAGACTTGTGGCCAAGTGTCAGCAGGTTCCTGTAAACATATATAAATGCCTTATACACTCGCCACTTTATGCCAGAGGCAGCAAGAGAAAAATGAGGTCTGAACTGTGACTTGTGTGTGGGAGGGAAAAAAAGATTGTAAGCCAGGGATGGTTATGCCATTGAAAAGAGGAAGTGAAGGTGAAGGAGAGAGGGAAAATGGGGTGAGCAAGAGGTTTCCTAAGCTAATAAAATGCTCCGAAGGTGGAAGCTGCCAGCCAGCATTCCTGTGCCATTAGATAAGTTAGCTCACTGCAGCCTCCAGTTTCTCTGCAGTGCTGAAGTGGCATGCTGAGGTCACCACTGGGGAGTGAGGGGGATGGTGGGAGCAATAAAATGTTTTTGTGCATGGCCGTTGCTCCTAATCCTCTGAAGCTGTTTTGGTTGACGATTTTCTTTTGTATCTACGTGCAAAAGCAACAAGTTAGCACCAATCTGGGCTTTATATTTTTTTGCAATAAGATGAATCATTTTTAACTGAAGTTAAATGTGTAAAAAAAAAAAAATACATTTTAGGGCTTTGAGATTAGTGCTTTTGTACAAATGTGCATACCTTTTATTTGTTTACTATTAACAGCAAGCTGTTTTCAGCCATCAACAGTATTCGATATCTTAAAGGGGAAAAAACAGAGTTGTGTAATCTTTTGAGCTCATTGTAGATTACAAATACGAGGTCAGGTTTCACACTCGCCACAGGTTTGGGGTGTGTAGCTCTCACTGAGTGCGTCCAAATTCACACTAGCCAAATGGCAACACAGAAGCTTCAAAGTGTGACAGATTGCACCAATACCAGTGAAGTCAAGGATCTTTTATTGCACGCTCAGTTACAGTCTGTCAAACTGAACAGTTCATGTTGAATCGGTTTAACCCAGGAGCTTGTTTGTGTGTTTGTTTGTTTGTTAGAAGCTGTTTTAGTAGATTCAACTTCTCCCCAAGGTAGTACATTTCTCGGCTGGAAAGGGAGATAAAGGAATGGAAAAAGCATTTGCCTCCAAGTAATTCTCCTTCAGGGAAATCTCTCGCACTGTGAGATGGCTTATTTTAAATGGAAAGGATGTTCAGTGAATATTCCCCGGTTATCTCAGTGTGATCGCTCTTAGTAGGACCTTCTGTCAGTATCTTATAAAGGTTTTACTATACAGACTGCAGTGGAGTCTTCCAAGTCATTTAGAAGATATCAGTCAGTCTTGCCCCTACAGCTTTACTGTGTGAAGCAGTTTAAAAAACGATCTTTGACTTGTGTAACTGTCTTGCATGTGACACCCTTTAGCAAAGATCAACACATTCATGCAGGATCCTCTTTTTGCTCACTAAGTACAGACGGTTGCATATGCAACTTCAGATGAAACATTCTCTGTTGTGTGATTTCCATTATTGACATCGTTAACACTACTGTCTCTTCGTCTCACAGGCATGCTGGTGGTCAATGTTACCTGGAGGAATAAGACGTATGTTGGCACTCTGTTGGACTGTACACGGCACGACTGGGCTCCCCCCAGGTAAGAAGCATTTCCACCTCTATTTAACCCTTGTATTATGTTGAAAAAAAATTACATTGATTATGTTGCGGGTCATTTTGACCCATACTGTGTAAATGCACTCAAAACAGTGAAGAAAACAGGTTAAACCAATAACAACTTTATTTTAGACTACATAAACATTTAGAAAAGTGACATACAATACATTTTTAATTCCAACACTATATTTAAGAACTATTTAGTCTAATCCTCTTGTCCTCCTCCCGGCTCAAAATGATAATTCTTCCCTCCTTCTTTCCTCCTGCCATGCTCTCTCCTTCCTTCTTCTCATCCTGTTTTCCTTCTCTCTGTTCATCCTCCTCTATTCCCTTCTTTTCTCCCTTCATTCTTTCCTCCTTCCTTCCTTCTTCTCTTCCTTCCTTGCTTTCTCCATTCTTTCCTTCCTACCTTCTTTCCTTCCTCCCTTCCTCCTTCCTTGACCAAAGAAAGCACAAGGGCTACGTTTTTCCCTCTTCATGAACACATTTCTTTTTAACTTTGACTTCAACTTTAACTTCATCCCAGCGAACTTCAACTTTTCAATGTTCTCCACATTTTTCTTCAACATTTTCAATGTTCTCCACATGATGGACAGAATGTTACTGTGTGCTTTCTGCAGATGTAATTCTTGCATTTCACACAAGAGGTACTTGTTTTACTGTCCTCTCGGGAGGGACAGACCTGGCATCTTTTCCTTTTCTTTCCACCTGTGTCCACTGGATGTTGGTTGGGTGAGGTTGGGTTGGGTGAGGCTGCAGGTTGGTCGGGTGACCTGAGCTTGACCTTTTCAATGACAGCTGCAGCTGCTGGGGATCGAGCTGGCCTGGCTCGTGTCTGGATCTTGGGAGTGATAAGTGCTTTGCCGAGTTCTTCCAGGAAAAGCCGACGTCTGTACAATTTGCCGGCATTCCATTTCTGGTTGATTGCAGTCCACAGGACATAGGCATTGTAAGCAGACACGTCCACAATGTTGTAGAAAATCACCAAAGGCCAACGGGCTGTCTTGCGCTGGCAGCTGTATGTTGCTGTGACTTTGTCCAGATTGTCAACTCCTCCTTTGGTGGAGTTATAATCCAGGATCATTTGTGGCTTCATGTCTTCTCTTGTGCTCAGAGATGCATCTGTGTGCATTGTACTCATTACAAGAACATTCTTGTTTCTCTTTGGGCAGTATGAAACAACTGTTGCTTTCTCAGTGAAAGCAAATATTGAGGAATGCAGAGGTCTGCCCTGCATCTTCAGAATTTCAGTGGGAAGTTCTGGCTTATTTCTTCTGACTGTTCCCAACATGGTCAGCTTTCTCTTCTGAAGTTCATCTCCAAGGCGGTAGGATGTAAAGAAGTTGTCACATGTGATGTTATGACCTTGCAGCCCTTCACTCATTTCCAGCACCACACGCATCCCCTGATTCTTCTCAGATGTTCCTCCAGGTAGCTTTCCAGTGTATACTTGCATATTCCATGCATAGCTGGATTTTGCATCACAGGCTGCCCATATTTTGATGCCATACTTGGCGGGCTTGTTGGGCATGTACTGTCGGAAAGGACAGCACCCCCTGAATGGAACAAGGCGCTCATCTACAGTAACATGGGGACCAGGATTGTACAACAAAGGTAAAATTTCAACCCATTTATCCCACACATCTCTGATCGCAGCTTGTTTGTCTCTTTCACGTCGACCAGCTCTGGTGTCGTGGTTGTCAAAGCGGATCACATGAGATATCATGTGGAATGTCTCCAGAGACATTGTTGCACGAAAGATTGGCCTTCCATTCTCTTCATTCCATAGACTTGCAGTTGCTTCTCCCTTTGACCTGTACACTCCAGCTAATAACAGAACTCCAATGTAAGCATGCAAGTCAGTCTGATCCAGTGGCTTCCATTTCTCTTGAAACACACGTCTCCCCTCCAAGTTGGTCATTTCCAGTATAATCCTCTCTATTGGTGAGGATATGAAGAGCTGAAATGCTGATTGAATCTCATCAACTCGTGTGACAGCAAATCTTGTAGGACCGGGAGTCATTTTGATCACATTGGAAGATGACAGTCTGCCTCGGCTTGGGTGTGGTGATGTTGACCATTTTATATTACCGTCCTTAGATGCCCATGTCCCCTCTGTGGATGATGATTGCTGCATTCCTTGGTTTTCATCTGTTGGAGGAACAACGGCAGACTCGTCCTCTGAATCCTCCTCATCGTAGGAAAATTGACAATCTGGATCAGCAATAACATTGTCCTCTGTCTCTGAAAGATCCTCTGGTTCTGAAATATCTTCCTCTACATCACTATCCCAGTTCAAAATCTGTGATAAAGCCTCCTCAGCTGCCGTCCTTCTGGAGCTCATTTTTGGTGAGTTTGTCAAAAAGATGACATGAGAACAGTGACAAGGACAAGTGTGAGAAAGTTCCCTCTCTTCACACACCTGGCTCTGGGCAATCAAAATACAAACAATTGTACATCAAAGTAAAAAGTACATCAAAGAGACATGTTTATTTTGGATCTGAACAGCTATTTACCCACATTAAAGGGTCTGGGTCAAAATGACCCGCAACATCATCTTTGTATACAAACTCTGCACAGACATTCCACTACACATCAGAGTGTCCAGATTTTACACACCAGTTCATGACCCTAGATGATGAAAAGTCACCAAATTTCATCAAGAAAAAGAAAGGATAACCAGTACTTTGGTCAACACAAAAACTGAAATGGGTCAAATTGACCCTTAACATAATACAAGGGTTAAAAACTGACCGTATTTAAACATTCTTCATTAGATCTGCATTTCTGTTAATAGGGCATCATTTGTTTGTTGTCGTTGTTGTTAAAACTGAAGCTACACACACTGATTCAGCACTGTATCTGTACTTTACAAAGAATTTACAGTCACAGATGGTAGTTGTAAATGTCAAGGAAAAAAAGTCATGGTTTCCATGAATCATTGATGCAGTCTCTCTAGCCAAGCTGTACTTGGTCTCTTAACCTTTTCATATTCTCTGTGATATGAATCTGCTGTAGTAGCATCAGCTCAAGGATATACGACTTAATGCACACACTTGCTTGTGTGCAGATGGACCTTGCAAATACATGTTAGCCTTTATCTGGAGTCTGGGGGAACAGGATTCATTGGCAACCGGCTGATGTCCCAGGAGGAAGTAGTGGAAATAGAAAGCTACTGTAACAAGCCAGATTGCAGAATCCAATTATTGGACATATAGCTTTTCTTTGACGCTGTAAAACATTCTCTTTCTAAGGTTTACATTTTTTTAGATCAGTGCTATGTAGGCGGTACCTTGAGGTATTTGTAATTTCTGGGTATTTGCTTTTGTTATGCAAAATAAACAGGTTGTGTGAAATACATTGCCAAGCACTTGGTTTGATTTAGAGCACCTGTACATAATCTAAATGTAAATATAAATCTATATTTGAAATGCATGGTTAAGTGCAGGGGGAAAAAAATCAAGATTAAAGCAGCACTAATGGAAAACAAGATGAGGCTGTACCACACTAATGTATCACTGTATATCGCAGTAATGTTCAGTAAGTGAGGTTTGCTGGGCTGTATTTGCACTAAGATAGTCTTATAGTTTGTAGCACAACTACATTAGGGACACACCATGAATAATTCAGAAGGCTTTCAGTGGACTGAATATAAACTTGGGCTTGTAATGAGTCTAAATTCTTCTACCTCTGCCAGACTACGGATGCATTCACATTCCCTGCTGGGGTTGAAATTGTAAGGAGAGACTTGTAGAGGAAGCTGTGAGTCATACCAGCCCAGCGCCTCTCTTTGTCACAGATTGCTAACCTTCACTGCTGTGCAAAAAAGATAATTACATTACTGTTATGGAGAGATGAGGCCAAACTTCTATTTTAAGAATTTGAATCACTATGTTTTGATTACAAAGCAGCTAGAATGTTTACTGATGTCTTTTCAAATGATGTTTACATGCTGTTGAGTTGTCATGTGGCTTTGTTTAATGTGCATACCCACTCACAGCGCACACAATATCAGATTTGTATGTTATGAGAGAAAAGGGAAGAACAAAGGTTTACATATTTTGATATCTTTGCGGTTGTGTGTTTTTGCCACAAAATACTTTTAATGCGCAAGTATTGTCTTTATTGGGATTGCGATTATGACAACATTTCTGATTCGTACTTTTCGTTTTGAGACAAAGTGTAATTGTAGCATATAATATGAACAACCAATGCCGTAAATGACAGTTTAAGTAAGTTTCCAAGTGAAAATATACTAACCTCCTGATAATTAAACAAACTAAAGGAAGTGTAAGCAGAGAAATAGCCTAAATTCTTAAATTTGTACATGTTTTAAGGACCTTTTTTTAGAGAAAATTACAGTTGCCAAACAATGGCCACATCTGGACCTTCCATGTCAAAATGTACAAACTAAGAATCACTTTACATGGCATGGTTATTTAAGAATAAATCAGTGATCTTGTAAAATCTCAGAACCTCAGTCTTATTGAAATCAACCATTGATACTGTCATGTCACTGATTCTTATACTTGATCTTTCCACTACTGCAGGTTTTGTGAATCTCCTACAAGCGATCTAGAGATGAGGAACGGGCGTGGCCGGGGTAAGCGAATGAGACCGAATAGCAACACCCCTATCAACGAGAACAGCAACTCATCTGACAACAAGGGCACCACCAACAACAAGACCCGTGCTGCTTCTAACAGCAAGGGCCGCAGGGGCAGCCAGACGCCATCAGAGCGCCGCACACCACCTAACAGCAACACAGAGGACATCAAGGCCAGTCCTTCCTCAGCTGGTAAACGTAAGGCCAAACCAGCCTCGGACATGGAACCCAATTCCAGCTCAGAGGACACCAAAGGCAACAAACGTATGCGGACAAACTCCAACAGCGGAGGGGTGGGTCCCACAGGACTCCCTATTCCCTCTATTAAGACTGAGCCACTTCCACCTCCCCTTGATCGCAGCTGCCCCTCTCCAGTTCTAATTGATTGCCCACACCCTAACTGCAACAAGAAGTACAAGCACATCAATGGTCTGAAGTACCACCAAGCCCGTGCCCACAATGATGATGACATAAAGTTGGAAATAGATGGAGACAGTGAGTATGGAGAAGACTCCACTCTCCACCCTGAACCAGGGAACTGTAATGGAGCATCCATTTCGCAGAAAGGATGCTTGTCTCCCGCACGTTCAGTAACTCCTAAAGGCAGGAACTTTGAGGCTCAAAGTCCTTCCCCATCTCCGGGCAAGTTTGGTTCAAAGCAGAATAAAAAGAAAATGGCTGAGACAGATCCAGAAACAGGGGGTATTCCAACGGACGGCTGTGAAGATGGGCCATGTCTCACTGATGAGGCCAGTAATGATGGTATGGATGATAAGAAGTCTAAAAAAGCTGGCACAAAGGCTGATAAATTGTCTCAGAAAAACATGAAGTCACCACGGCCTGTTGGCCCTGGCGCGACAGCATCGCAGCAGATGTACCCATTTCCTCCTGGAAACCCTAATTCTTCCCCGGTGCTTACCCCAATGATACAAGGGGTTCCTAAGAGTCCCCAAATGAAGGGTACACAGCCTAAACCAGCTGTCATTGGAGATCCTGCCTCAAGTAGCTCCAAAGACAAGAAGAAGAAAGACAAAAAGAAAAAGGATGGCGGGAAGGAGCCGGACAGCCCCAAGCCTCCTGGAAAGGGAGGTAAGCTAGAGGAAGGAAAGCTTCAATACACTGATGCTTCTGATCTAGGAATTAAGGGGGAAGGGCTGCTCAATGGTTCCTCAGATCTTCATCAGAGTCGCTTGGCCAGTATTAAGGCTGAGGCTGACAAAATTTACAGTTTTTCTGACAATGCCCCTAGCCCATCAATTGGTGTAGCCAGTCGGATAGATGGCAGTGGGATGCCACAGCCTCTCACACCACTGCACCCTGGGAGCCAGAATGGTGCCGACAACTCTTCCGTCAAAACTAATAGCCCAGCCTATTCAGACATTTCAGATGCTGGTGAGGATGGTGAAGGGAAATTAGAAGGTGTCAAAGTGAGGACAGAGGAACAAGCTGTCAGGGAAAGTGTCAAAAAAGCACTTTTCCCAAACCAGCCACCCAGCAAGGAGTCCCCATACTATCCCGGGTATGATGCGTACTACTCACCCAATTATGTAAACCCCAGTCCTGGTGGGCCCAATCCAGGTCCACCTGCAGCTGAAGGTCAGATCAAGATCAAAAGGGAAGAGGACCTGGATCAATGTGAGGAAAAAGTCAAAGTTGAGGTTCTTGAAGACCGCAAAACGGACAGTGCGTCTGGCCAGCCTCAACAACAACAACAACAACAACAACAACAACAACAACAACAACAGCAGCAGCAGCAACAACACCAACAACACCAACAACAGCAACAACAGCAACATCAGCAGCAGCAGCAGCAGCAGCAGCATCAGCAGCAACAACATCAGCAGCAGCAGCAGCAGCAACAACAGCAACAGCAACCCTCAGTCATCCAACAGCGATCTAACATGTACATGCAACCTCTTTACTACAACCAGTATGCTTATGTCCCCCCATATGCATACCACCCTGATCAAGCCTACCATAACCACTTGCTGAACACCAACCCAGCATACCGGCAACAGTACGATGAGCGGCAGCGACAAATGGCTGAACAGCATCGTGCGGAGAAGAAGTCGGACATAGCCATAAAGGAACGGGAAGCCTCCATGAAGGAGGAATGGAAACAAAAGAGCCCGATGCCGCCAAGCCTTTCCAAAGCCCCAAGTCAGTCAGACCTTGGAAAGACGTCGCAGCCCTCAAGCAAATCGAGGGACTCGCCCTCTGACCCCTCCTCTAAACCCCTGGGAAGCATAAAGACGGAGGACCCAAAGTCCCAGCAAGCTGAGGGGCTAAAGATGAAGCTGTCTGAGGGAGGCCACCATGGAAAGGAAGACTCCAAACCGACACTGGAGCACCGAGGTCAGGCAGGGATGGAGCAGGCCATGTGGTACAGACAGGTAAACAACAATCTGTGGTTTCAGTGTTAGAATGTATGTTTGCAAATCTGATATTCAAGTGTTATTTCAATATGTAGACTTAACATTTGTGCTGACTTGTACCTTCTTTCAGCAGTACCCCGAGAGCCAGAAACCCCAATCAGAAGAGGAACACCAGCAACAGCAACCTCGATGGAAAGATGAAAGGGACAGAGAACGGGAGCGTGACCGCAAATTAAAGGATGAAAGACCCAGGCCTAAAGACAGTCAAAGTGGGCCCAAGGAGGATGGCAAAGAGGGTAGTGATCCTAGAATCCCTTCTGAGGACCACCGGGCCATGAACAAAGACTCTCGTTCTAATCCTCATATGCAGTTTTCATCAACACTAGCACCGCACCAGGGCTATATGCCCTACATGCACGGTTACCCCTATGGACAAGGCTATGACCCCAACCACCCTGGATACAGAGGCATGCCCTCAGTCATGATGCAGAATTACCCAGGTATGACATTAGATCATTTCAAATATGTATAAATATTAGGGAGCTTTCCTAGTGAAAATAACATTCAGTATGGAAGATCATTCGACCTAATTCTACACAACATTTGCATGCCTTTATATTGCTTTGGATAGCGAGTGTATTACTTTTGGTGTACAGTTATGGAAAGGCAACAAAGTCAACATGGTTTAAATAATTGAAGGTCTGTTGTTTTTGGCTTGCATTACTTTTTGAAAACATGCTGGCTCTCAGGATTCTTTAGTGCAGCTTTACATCGTCCATCAAAACTGTGTGTACCGGTCTAAGCAGCATCTCTGGTCAAGTACTTGTGATTTTATCAGAAAGAACTGAATATATTTAATTTGCTGCAATGTTTGTGTTGTTCCCAGAAATTGCTGTTATTTTTGCAGCAGGAAATACGTGTGATTATTTGGTTGAGCTTGATGGAGGCAAAACACAGCATGGGAGTAGTGTGTATGAAAGTTGAGTCGAATTAGGCATTGAATTTATGGTTCTAAATAGGATGATTATATGTGCAAAATGACATTTATAAAGGGGAAAATGCAGGCATTCTTAAGTTGCAGAATTGTGTAGGGGTTGGCAAAATTCTGGGGGTCTTTTATAGGTAGTGCAAAGTGTATGTCATACGTGTTTAAGAACTGTGTAATAAAAATAATCTTGCATTTTATTCATACTACTTTGATGGTTTACATACAGAAATATTCTGACCTTAAGACATTTTCTTCTGTATGTGAAATAAAATTGCTTCTTTTTGTTGTTGCAGTGAACCACATTGAAATACTTCCAGTGTTTTTTTAATTTTTTTAATTGTGAAAATATGTGTAATGGAATTGGAAACTGGAAATAACTCTAAAAAGTCGACAATGTGATACTTTGGTCCAGAAGTCAAAATGGTTTGGTTAGTGACCTGAAATCAATTGTGTTGACTGTTCAACTTGATTGATGTGAGCATTAATGACTAGCAATCAATCATCAGTAGTCACATCTAATTCCACATAAATCTCATTTTAAGCCATCAATATTCTTCATTACTCTCAGGTTCCTACCTTCCTGGAGGCTACCCGTTTTCTCCATATGGCAGTAAAATGACCGGAGGCGAGGAAGGTGGCGACAAATCTCGCGCTAGCCCAACAGTCACCAAAACGGCAGCGGACTCCAAAGCCCTGGATATCCTGCATCAGCATGCCAGCCAATACAAGAGCAAATCCCCCACAGTAGGGGACAAGCCACCTCATGAGAGGGAGCGGGAGCAGGACCGAGGCACCGGGGGAGACAGAGATCGGGACAGGGAGCGCGAGAGGGAAAGAGAAAGAGACGTAGACCGACCACGCTCCTCGCCCTCCCAGCGCATCATGCCCTCTCACCACCACCTGGGATACCCCCTCCTCTCGGGGCAATACGACCTATCATACGCCACAGGTGAGTCATTCAGCCCATCTCAATGTTTGAGAGTGGATTCACTACATTAAATGTTACTCTTAATAAGGTACCTTTATATGCAGAGTAGATTTATGCCATCTGATTAAATAAAAAAGGCCCACAGTCCAGAATATTAAGTGAAAGTATATGCTGACTGTTTGATTAAAGCAGATGAGCAAGCAGCAATCTAAATTCAGAACCTAAATAGGAAACATCACTGATAGCAATACATTTTCCAATTCACTGTAGGTCTCTCCTCAGCAGCTATTGTTGCCAGCCAACAAGCAGCAACCCCCTCTCTCTACCCACCCCCACGGAGGTGAGAACGGTAAGATCCTATTAGTTAGAGAGCGGGCATAAGACTGATTGTGAAACAAACACAAGGCTACGTGTACACAACTGAGAGCAGTGTTTGCAGATAATACAAATGCAGGTGGAAGACATCTTGCTTCTCTTTGGTTAAAACACATTTAGGCTATGAGTACTGCCACAGAAGATAAAGAGGTTTATTTTTTTGTCCTTGGTTTATATTTTTTGAAGTTAAAAGAACACCCTGCTCACAGGCAGCAACCTGTAAGAAAAAACAAATCATGACCAAACAAAACCATCACCACTGCTGCAATCTTATGCCGTGCAGCCTTTAGCTCCACGGCTCATCCATCCTTAGTAGGTCCTCTGAGGACAAGTGGATCATAGTGTTGATAATAGAGACATGCAATGAGCCTGCCAACACACCAAACCAGAGCAGCCTGCACTGCTGTCTAGTGGCAGCTCTTTCAAATTACATCCGATAAATCTTAAATAAATGGTGTTGATTCACTCCTCATGTTCCATTTTGAGGAAGAAATATGTGGTACTATTAAACTGTATTGAAATAAAGGTGTTGGAGATGTTTCTATTGTTAAATCAACACCTTTCTTCAATATTTGTAACAAAATGTGAACATTATAACCTTCATAAAAGTGCAATTTATGGCAGGGCTGCAAAAGACTGATAGTTTTAGGTAGATGTACCTCACAATATGGCTAGTGCGTGAAGGCTGCGTGTCAAACACATAACTAATAACACACTTTAGTGGTGGAAGGGGTATTCCTATTTTAAGTCATTTATTTAAAAATAAAACAAAACAATATTGTGTAACAAGTAAAAGTCGTCTTCTTTTGCATTGAGGTATTGGAGTATTATGAGTAAAAAAGTACTTAAGGTATCAACAATTAAAGTAATCAGAACGGGCTCTTTGAGAGCAGTACATTATCTCATATATATAATATTGCATTACTATTATTTAGGCAAGAATGAGTAAACACTGTGCAGTTCTCCAAGTCCAAAAAACATTTAAAAAAGCAACATATTTTTAAACATAATTATTAAATACTAAGTTACTAGTAAATATGGGTCCTCAAATAATGTATGAAGCAAAAGTGCAGAAGTTCCCTCTAAAATGAAGTAAACTGTTAAAGCTACATACCTCAGAATGGTAGTGTATACAGCCTAAGTCAAACTGTACATGCTACTGCTAAGTGTTGTGACGTGACCTGGTGTAAAAACGCTTCTCCTTTGTTTGCTCAACAGGGAAACCTGACCGTCACACCTCAACCCTGCAAAGATTCATGTGACTGGCTCACAGTAGAGAGTCTCTCGGTGTTCCCTATTAGACATCAGTTGAATGGTGTTTCTATCTATATCTTTTAGTTCTTCTGCCCTGAGGATATGCAGATTGTCTTTTTTTTTTTTTATGTCCTCCCTTCGTGAACAACCCCAATTTTTTCCAAACCTTGGACTAAAACAGGACTGATAATAACCCAGGTTCAAAGCCATCACTCTGCCTCAACACGCAGAGGAAACACCGACCCTGACCGCTGATTATCTAGTCTTTGCACTGTCAACAAATACAATGCAAAAAGAGACTATTGGACTGCCAGACAGCTCTTCTTTTCTTTCTTTGACTGTATCGTTTTTGGTCACATGCAGAAAGAAACTGGCAGGGGATTTATGATGAGTTAGGTGGCTGATCGGAAAAGGGGAGTCAAACTAAATTAAAAGACTGAAAAGAAAAAGTGAACCGTATTGAAATGAATCACCTCTCTGTCTTTGGCTTATTGTATGCCGTGAAACAACAGTATATCCTTAACTTGACAAATGTTCGGCTATATTTCGTGGGCGAGAGGGAATATGGCAACAGCTGCTTTCTTCAGAGACTTGAGAGCCTGAGAAGTTTTTTTTTTCATCTTCCCATCATCATTGTCGATTCCCATCCTCTTTGAAGCCTCAGTTCTTGTTTCAGGGATGATGTCGTCATGTTTTTTGCGAAGGGACCGCACACACCTCAATGGAGAATAAACACTATTCATGTTTTCTTTTCTTGGTAATGCTTCACTACTCCATATCATTGTGTTCATCCTTGAATGTGTCTGATGCTGGTATGAGTCCTGTGTTTCCTTAAAAAGATAGGGTTACATCTGTCGTTATGCTCAAACCGTGAAGCCACATTAGCAAGTGAAGAATTCTGGCCACTTGTTGGGGTTTAACCTGTAAGATTGTGCTTCATTTGGCTTGTCACGTTTTGATTGTTCTAAAAAAGTAAAAATGTGAGATTTCACCCACTTCACACATGTATTTTTCTGCTGTAATATAGACTTAAAGCCTACTTTGATGTGCATTAATGTTTATATTTATCCCAGCACGCAACTGTTGTTCAATAGTTTCCAGTCTTCACAGCACATCATGTGTTCAGATCATCGTTTCTGAGATGTCTCAGCTTTGGTAGTCATGCTGCCCTTTTAGGTTTTTGTTCACTTCGTTTTTCAACACATCACAAGCTTGGTTCACACACTCATCTCAACATGCAGCATACAGTCAGACTGGATCCAGATTCACTGTCCACAACTCAGATATTTTAAAGCGAATCTATAGCAACTCAAACCGACAGATTTAGTGAAAACTTAAATGGTACATCAGTCTTATTTTCAGGCAGTTGTTCACTGTCAAAAGGGCGCACATATTTCTTGGTGCTTCGCTTGCTCGTGTGGCTTCACTGTAACACTTCAGACAGTTAGCATGGGTTACTTACTAGCGACTAGCTTTGTATTAACTGGGCTGATGAGTCTGATACCTCAGACAATAAGCTTTCTGCCTGTGCTGTTAGGTCAACATACTGGCACATTAAACACACATGCATGAAATGACTCCAACAAACCCTGTTGCTGTTACATGAACCAATCCAATGCAGCCAACCAACTGTTAAAAAGCTTGGAACAAAAACAAGCATGGTAAATACGAGTGAAATAGGGACCTTGATCACGCACATAGGAGTGAAGAAGGAAGGCTCAAAGTTCAGCTGAGAGGAAGCACGTTGCTCTCGGCTTCCCTTCGGATCTGTAGCTGGTGGTTCCCCTCTGTAAATTCACTTGACATCTGCAGAAAGAGCAATAGTCAAAAAGCCTGTTTTACCAGAGGACCCTCTTGGCTTTAAATTACAGTTCTCTTGTACCTCAGGGGTTGTAAGTGAAATTCAATCCAGATGCTATTTGCATTGATTTGAGAGGGCTTTTGTTTATGAGTGTGGAGGAAAAAGCACATTTTTCATTTTGAGCTGGATGTGCTGCTGTAGTGGTTTCATTCATAAATGGCAAATTGGCTCAGGATAGGGACTTGTTAGAGGTTTTATGCCACGCCATGCTGTTGCGGGTCGTCAACAGTCTGTACGTTCCTCTGACGCTTTATGAGTGTAATATTGACCGTGTTGTCATTAAATATAATTTTATTGATTTTGGTTTCTACACTTTAAGGTTCCCTTTGTTGTGTTTTTTTTTTTTTCTTTGAACACTGTATGTGATCAAGTCCACAAGCCGCCAGTTATTCCCACGTCTACCACCCTCTGGAGTTGGATGATTGTCGAGATCTTTCTGATGATTATGAAACTGCAGCAATTCATTTTGAGGTTCACAGACATTCCCATTAAATAAGTTGCCAGTTTCTCATCCCAAGGAAATTTGGGATGAGAAACAGTTTTTTTTACTTTTTGAGCATTTCAAAGAAGAATGGCTGAATGTGGTGGTGTTTGACTTGTACTTAATCTGTAAGGGTAATCTAGGCAGCTTTGATGTTGTCAATAAAGTCTGTGGGTTTTAGTACCAGCAGACTGCATACAGTACATATAGTTTTATCAGACAATGGTTGTGACAAGTGCATTTGTTCTCTCTCTGAGAGTAGTAATGTTATCTCAGTAGTAAGCAAAGCCCAGTGAAATCATATATACTGAAGTGTATGAAAAGCCAGAAAAGTAATGTTTGCTATCAACATATTGGAAAGTGCTTGGCTCTTGTATTTTGCAGGACTGTATTTGTTTCATGGTGAAGAGTATATTTATTGGCCAGCAGTTGTCTCAATTGGTGCCTAGTTGAACATTCTTCTGTGAAAACACAGAGACACTTGCTCTTTTGTCCTTTTTCCGACCCACCTACTGTCACACAACCCTCCCCCAGAGTGCCGGTTCTGGTGCTTGCAAGGATGTTTACAATGTCTTCATTTTCTTTCTGTGAGAAATTCAGAACTCTTCACCCTCACCTCCTTTCTCCCTCCCTTCAGGAGTTTGTGTAAAGTGTACATTACCATGGTTCTTTTTTATACAATACTCTGTAACTTGCCTTTGTAAATTTGGGCTGGAAAAAAATAAATCTTTTTATGAGACGATCTGTCCTGGGAACTGCTCAATTGCTTCGGCTAAGTAATATCTTACCTACTGTGTTTGTCCGTGTGTTATCTCATAAGTAATGGTTAAGCTTGAAAATCAAAAGATCAAAGACACTAGGGAACAATAGTTTATCTTTACAGAATACTTAAAAAATATATATATAAATAAAGAATTACTTTGAATAAAAGTTTTGATTAAGGTAACCTGTTTGCCACCTACACTGTGGACATGAATTTAACTGCACTGTGTCTTCTGGCCACAGGAGAGCAGTGTTTAAAGAACACAATAAACCTCAGCTGCATATGTTAGTTTTACTGCTTCCTGTTCTAGAGCAGGTTTGTTTCAACACAACATACATGCCATTTCATTTGTATGCTGTAACTCCGCACAATAACTCTGCAGAATGGTGTCATCTGCTGCAAGAGACAAGCTTCTCATCAATGGGCTTTCTTGTAAACAAATATGTAAAAGCTGTATTTACATTTAGCTCTTACAGTCAAAGTATGTCCTTTCCAACAAATGTGTCAAGTGCATTTCATTCCTCATAAAACTGTGGAGCCAAGTTTGGACACTTGTTTAAATCTTAGATAGTTTACATCTATGTTTACTAGCTTGAACTCCTGTTGTTTCTGGTGCATTGCAGCATAACGTAGTGTGTGTTTGATCAGAGGAGCAGTGCACTACCGGAGGACATCACTCTACAGAGGACCTTTAAATCAGAGTTTAATCCATGTTCGTACTTATGGTGCGAGCCAGCAGAATTTATTCAGTCACTAGTCATAAAAAAATGCCAAACATTTGCTTGCATTTTTTGTATCAATACATTTTTGACTATAGATCAGTGTGGCCAGACAAATAATTATTCTCTATTAATCTGTAGATCATTTAAGCAAGTACTGGACCAGTTGTGTGGTTGTTGTAAAATGTCAGAAAATTGGGAAACAAAGTTTCCAAGGCCCAAGAGGATGAACATTGAAAACTAAAACTTATGTAAGTAGTATCAGAACATTTTGACTGCTTTCTGAAAAATAAGTCAAACCAATAAATTGTTTCGCAGTTTGCAATTAATTAAATAGTTGACAACTCGGGAACAAATCATTGCAGATGTATTGATAAAACACTTACAAGCTATTTCAAGATTGCCTTAAGCCTTGGAAAACTGAAGAGAGCATTTCTCACTAATTTATGACAATATACAGACCGAGCAATTACTGTAATGGAAAGAAAAACAAAACGATTTGTTGCAACCCTAGCAGAGTGTTCGACCAGCTGTCAAACTGTCCCCTCTCTCTAGCTGCACTCTAACTTTACCTGCTGCAGCTTTCACTCCCATCGGTCTGTTAGGATATTTTTAAATGCTCCTAAAGCTCCTAACCTGAGGCTGCGTCGGTGCATTAGCATAATGCAACATCATAGACAGGGAGTGATTACACTGGGGATGATTTTGTTGAGTGTAAATGTGGAATCTGATTATCCTTGATGCTCTCAGCTCAGCAGAGGGGGGAGGAGGGCCGGAGAGAGAGAGGAGGGAGGGAGGGAGGTTGGCTGGAGGAGAGATGCAGAGGGAAGGAGGGGTTAAGACAGCAAAGTGCTGAGCCAATGGCTTTACACAGAGCAGCTGGCTGGCATCAGGACGGGACAGGCCGCGCAGTGGAAGGATACCTTGAGGACGGCTCCTCTCCGCTCGCTGTAGGACACCGAGGGTGACTTCCAGGAGGTGTTCATGGGATGCACTATCTACGCAGCCAGCCCTAAGGCCCTGCCCGCTGAAGAGGCCCCAGGACAGGACAGATACTACCAGCTGCCTCACCACCGCCACCCTCATGGTAACTGCAGCCAGCGGACAGCATCCAGCAGAGTCAGGTCAGTCTCCAGCACACAGGAAGTAAGCTGAGCATTTGGCATGCTTGTCAATGGTTACACTGACAAGGCAACTCCAACAAGGCAATTGAGACTGAGTTAGAGGATCTTATTACCTCTCAGCCAATCACAGAGGAGGACAAGTGGAGAATGAGGATGTTTGAACTGGGCCAAGTTTGATGTGGAGGGTAAAGTTACTTAAGCATCAGGAAGACGTCCCACATGATTTGTTTTAACATTCAATGTGTAGCTGAATAAATGTAATGTTACTCTGAGAGGATTTTTATAGTGTGTGATATCGTAGATATTAGGACGTCCAGTTTGTGTTTGCATTTTAGGTGTTTTTGCCTTTTGGAAATCAAACAGATATATGCATACGTTGGAATAAATGGATGACAACAGCTAAGCAAAGGGATTAACTCATGACTAATGTTGTTCATATTGGGCGAGGGTACAGCTAGCTGCATCTGTTAGTGTCAGATCTTCCTTGTCAGCAGTTAGGGATATTAAATATTCCTCTCATCAGAGACATTGAAAATATTTAGCAGCTTGGACATGTGCCTTTTGGAAACATGGGAACACATAGGTGGAGATTTATAGATGACATACAGTATGCTGCTATTGTATTGCATTGTGAAGCTAATACGACCAACCTTTGTGGCTTTTTAATGTAACAGTTTGTACTTCTTATGATGGGGTTACAACATTTTCCCTACACCATGTAGATACTGAAACCCATCCTAAATATAAGTGGTTAAAAAGTGGGTCTACTTGTTCATAAATTATTGTAGCTGTATACTTATGGAGGACGGCTCCGTTGTATTTGTGCACTCTTACATGTTTAGCCACATAGCATTATATATAGTAGTTAAAATCACATGCTAGGCTATAAACGTGTCAATATTAACATTAACGATAAGTTTAGAAATCTGCTAAATTTTTTAACTTAAGGGAAATATTGCAGAGATACATGTTGTACAGGGTGGAATCTTCTGTGCCCCAAAATTTGCTCCTAATAGATGTATCAGAAATATTTTATTTGCCAGTGGCTGACAGTGTTAGTGGTTGGAAAACATCATTACTATCATAACTATCATTTCTATTTGGTTTTTTAGTAGATATTGGAAGAAGGCTTCAAGGTCGTGTTTATGTTCACAACTGCAGACTTCACTATGTTTGCTGTCAAAACTTTTACTATGCTCATGCTAACACTTGCAGCTGCTCTCACATTGACAAGTCCACTCTTTGCTGAGGTTTCAGATTTCTTTGCTGATGTCGTTTTGAAGACTACATTTGAGATGTGTGATGTTCCTAATGTAGTTTACCTGGGATGCGTTTCAATATAGATATTTCGGGGAATTGCACCGACATTTCCCACTTTAGTAGAGGACTGAAACCCACTCTCCAGAGACAGACCTTGTACAGCTACAAGTTGATATAGTCAAGGTCAGACATTGACATAAGAAAACACATTTTTGACTTGGAATAATCTATAAATTATATACAAAATGTACAATTTTTACTTGTGGTTGAGTATTTTTTAGGTGAAGGTATTTCTACTTTTAATGAATAAACAAATGAGTAGCCTATCCCAGTATCATTACTGTAAATGATCTTATTAAACGAGCCGTAATTGGGGAAAAGCTCAGAAACCATTTACTTACAATAATACATCTGAAGAAGCCCTGGCAGACATGTTTTTGTTAGTCTTGCCGTTTCAATTAATGAGGACTCGTTAAGTTATTCTGGGAGCCTCTGGTAGGAGAGTAGCGTCAGTGTAATCCCCCGGCAGTGTGTACTCAGCCCGCCTGGCTGTAGGTAAACTCAACCCACCTCACACAAGACACACTTCTCAGGAGGTCACAGCCACCTCACTCTGTCCTTTAGCTTACAGCGGTTTTTGTGACCAAACTTGGAGTTTAATGTCGGGTTTTGGTGGATGAAGTACTTGAAATGATTTGAACGAGACATGAAGCACGGACCGGAGGAGTTTCGTGCAGTTACGACACGACAACAGGGCGGAAAAAGTCGCAGTGTCTGACTCGGTTGAAGCTACAGGTAGGAGCAGTGATCCGACGACAAGCTAAAAAGCGGTAGACTGCAAATTCCGGTAGAAAATATTTCAAAGTAAATGCATCAGTGACCAAATATTGCAAAATGTTCAGGAATTATTCATTATTTTTAGTGTTTGTTTTTAAGTATGATGTTTATGATTTAAGATGTATGTTGAAGTATTGCCGATTACGCCCTGTATAGTATTTGAGTTCCTTTTCCGCTTTTATTCTGAAGAATCTCTTCCTGTTTCCCATCATAAACTCTCTTCTCTTGACAAGTGTTTCTGCTTTTTATGACAAAGGGCAGATTTATTCAGAAAGGCAGGCACTATTCTCTTTTACATTTGAGGTATAACATGTGCATGAAGTCATATTTAAAGTTGTCATTTAAAGTGAAACATGTGAGTGAGGTGTGATGACTTTTGTCTAGTATTGCTTTCTATCAGTTGTAAAACAGGAGGCTACTAGACCTAGCTCAGATTAGTCTGTATTGTTGCTTAAAAGTGTTATAAGAACCTGCTTATTCCCAATAATAGTGTTTTTATACTTTTACTTATTATTCACTTCAACACATAAAAATAGACAAATTACTTCATGTTTGATCTCTTAAAGAGACAAGGAAATAATTAAACAAAAACTGTATTTTTTACAAAACTATTCCTCCATTAAATCCCTTTTAGATATCCCAGTAACCAGTAGTTGGTGTGCTCCATATACAGTTATGTAACAAGAACATTTGAAGCCTTGATCTGTCTTAAACATACTGTCATCAAAGGCTGTTTTGAGGTGCTTACACAATGGGGAGGTTATTTCAGGAGGTCTCAAGCAGTGCAGAGTGCAGAGTCCAAAGGCTGTGCTTCTGTTGTAGTTTCATAAACTGACTGTGTCTATGAAATACTAGAAGAATGAATAAAGTTAATGTGCAACAAAAGGAAAACAAATATAATATTTTTTTAAAAGGCCATGTGACGGAATAAAGCTCCAGCAAAAAGTATTATATAGGAATTCTTTCATTTTTGTAAGTACACTTTTGTGTGTCTCAGTTTTGCCCCTAAGATTGCAGACTTAATTGCGTTGGCTCTAATAATAAGACAAAACCCAAGTTCAGCTTTCCAGACAAATTAAACCTTTGCCTCTACACACCCACTGTAAACAAAGCAGACCACATTGCTTGCAAAGCTGTCTGCCAGTCATGATGGAGAGTCTCCTTCACACTCAGAGACTTGAAAATGTTGTACATAGATCTTGTTTTTTTTAACTCTTTTATTTGCCACAGTACTTCTCTTGTATCATGGGAAAGCCTTTGGTCGACTGGAGGCAGTGCAGTGATTCTTCAGCAACACTCCCAGTGACTAGCAACACTAACAAGATTATAGTTTATTGGATTGGAGGATGTCTTGTGACAGCACAAAATGTTTGTCTCCTGAGACAAAAAAAGAATATGGAAGAGAAGAGGCAGAGGCCTTTTAATTAACAATGTTTAAAAGATCCAGTAGGAGAGCAATAGAGGTTATTTATAGTTGCACATATACAGACCTCTGTTCTAATGTGAAGTCATGATTTACTTGTTTTTTTTAAGGAAAGCTGACAGTGCTAGCATAGTTAGCTTGGCCATATAAGCACTGCTTTTGTGTATTGTCTTTGGGGAAATGCAGTGTTTCTAAAAGGGAAATATCAAACCATGTCATGTGTCGGACCATGTAGTGTTCGGACCATGTTAGTGTGTTCGGACTGTTAAGATGAGCTGGAACTGCTGCTGAAAAACAGATTAAGTAACATTCCTGTTTATTTAGAAAGATTAAAGGCTCTAAGTTTTTCCACATCACTCCATTTCTTCTACTACACTGTTTTCAGTCTCTGGTATTAGTGAACATAGGAGTGAAGCAAAATTCTGCTTAATACTTCAGAGAATAGGTTAAATGTACACATAACAACTGGTGTCCCCCAAGGCTGTACCAAGGATGAAACCAGTCACTAACCCAGTCGAAGCTGCAGGCTCATGTGGCAATTGGTTTGTGGTCATTCAAGTAATTGAAAGCAACATTTGCTGACATTAGAAGGGACCGAAAGGGCGGTTAAACTTCTTTAAAAACATTATTTCTTTTATTTGTTGTATTCTACATCCTGACAGCAATGAATAAAAAAACAAATGGATATCTTTGGCTGTTGTAAGACTGCAAAAGCTCTGTCCAATTATTTCATTTGGCTTAATCATGGGTTTACATTCATAATACAAATGTTAGCCGAGTGGCTTTAGAGGGGGGCTTGAAGGGGCGGAATAACAGTGTTGCCAACCTGCTGACTTTTTGGCTAGATTTAGTAAGTGTAGAGCAGTGACAATGTATTTTTGTAGGTCCACACGAAAGTTAGCATCAAGAGGGTTTTCCTCAACAAAAAGCCAATGTCAAAAAAGCCAACTCTCTGGTTCATTTGATCACACCTGATTTCTGTTTTCAAGATCACGTGTGTAATCAAGGCATGAATTTGCATTCAAGGAATAAATCCAAATTCATGCCTTGACTTCTTAATTTTTTATTTTCAGCCGGGAAAGTGTTCTAGCTAAATGATCTACGAGGATTGATCTATATGCTACCTGTAACAGAAAAACACAATGTAATTTCTGCCTGTGTTGGCCCGTACAATGCTGATGCATGTACTCCTTTATCTGATTACTTGGCCTTAAATGAGATGCCACATCAAGATGCTGTTTATGCTGTAACAATATGGCACTTTTGATCTCTGATGGACATTATAAGAACAACCTTTAGTGTTGTTATTATAATGTCTTTTTTGTATTATTTAATAAACTTTACTTCCCGGAAACTTGCAGAGACAAAATAAAAACAAAGACTGAAATATATTCATGGCTTTAAAGTTTTTTCCTCTCATAGAGAATGTTTATCTCAGGGGGTTTGTGTCAATAACTGCGTGACCAGAAAAGGGTTTTTTTGTGAATGAGGTCAATACAGAGCCACACAGTTTGTTGTTTGTGTGGTCAGACACAGTGGACACATTGTGGTGTTTAAAACAAAATGTCCAGCTGTCAGTGAGAGGGTCATTAAGGGAACCTAACTAAAACATAATGTGACACACTGAGCTTGTTTCTCATGCCTGCATGCTGGCTTTCAGATCGAAATTAAAAAACTGTTTAAAAACGTATATTTATTTTAGTAGATGTTTAAATTGTTCAGGATAGACATATTTACATTGCACAAAACCCTTTTTTGTATACTCAAAATTCACTGTGGTCAGAAATTATTCATGTATCACTCAAGTAAAACATTCATGTCAATCCTGAATCATACCAGCCAACACTTTCTATTGTTTAGGATGTTTTAAATAGCAACAATTTACCAAGCTACATACATCTTTAGTTCAAATTTATATATGATTGTATGTCAAGAAATTTTAATTCTTAGAAAAGTATTTGCTTAAAATAGTATTTTTGCCATCAGCTACTGTTCCGGAGAATCTGATTAATAAATTCCAACTGTTTCCCAACAAAGAATAGCTAAGCACAACTTGGCCATTTGAAGACTGTTTGTAAGTGAAGTGAAACAGCACCACAAGGCTTTATGTTGCTGTTAGGCCCACATGTGGGATCAGATACCCTCCTGAATCCCTTACCCTCAGGCTTAAGGCCTTTCCTTATCTACAACAACACACTGTTCACCCCCCACTCAACCCTCTGTGATCACAGGTGATCAGTCACATGTAAAACCTCTAGGAGCGAGAAGCCCTTGTTGTTTGAACAGGTCAGTGTGACGTGAAGCTTCTGGCTAATTAGAGATAATACTCTGGAAACTGCATGCAGGAGCCTCTTTCCATCAGCACCTGTAATTAAAGCGGCACAGGTGCTAACAACTTCCCCTCTCCCAGAGGAAAATATGTCACAGGGCAGGTGGCTGCTGATGTGCAGATGAGAAGAAAAAACATAATAGATTTTTAACGCTTTCCACTACTTATGCTGTTTCATAACAACACTGGAAAGAATTTGAAGGACAATACTAGATGTATCACCTTGATTCACAAAAAGTGTATGTATACCACAGGACATCTGGAAGATTTTTGTGATCTTGTGGAATACATTTGAAAATGTTAAGTAGGATTATATTTAAAGATATAGCCAGCACATTGTGTTCAAGAAGACCTTAAACAACTACGTAGGGTAATATACTGTATTTGTGTGCTGCTGGTCTTAAATAGTTATAATAGTAAGCTTCCCTATGCATGGCTGAAGAGCACATTAACCAGTGTGTAAAACAATAATTATCAAGCAAATTGCTAATTAACTTTTCAATAAATAATGGACTGAAAACGTTTAAAATGCTAAAAGTCATACAGTTAGCTGACTAGTTGAAGTCAGAATAGCTAGCTATCTCACTGTCTGGTTGAAATAGACAATTTTCCTTGGAACTGGCATTCAATTGGGCGAGCATGAGACCAGGCCATTGAGCAACTTTAATAGCAAGGAACTTGGCATGTGCTGTATCAAGGTCTACCTTCATGGTTAAAGCCAATGGATAAAGTTTAAATAAATGGATGAACAGTTAAGTACTTAGCTAACAGGAAGAAGTACAGGAACAGCTACTTAAACAGGGACCTAAATCCGGAGAGAAGATTTTGGCTCTATCTCCCAGTCCTGTCTTTAAATGACCTGGTTCACATAATCCATCACAGTTAAAGTTAAATTGTGTCTCCTCAGAGTTACAGTTGAACTTTTCCTTAGTGTATTCATGTTGTGCATTGCTCTACCTTTTATCAATCACTGTAAGAAATGAAAACATCTCCCTGAAGACAATTCATGGTCATATTCTTGGTTTCTTCTTCTTTTAATAACTTTACGAGTTCATTTAAATAGGCGTTTGGTGCTGATAAAGTTGTATGTTTTTTTGGAGAATAAATGTTCGAGTCAGCTCACAACTTGTATATACAGTCTTTGCTCACACAACACAACATTAGGTCAGCCATCTGCACATCCTCTGAGGTTCTCTTTCTTTTTGTAGACATCTGTGTGAGAGTAGACACTGACTCTATTTGCACAACCACGAGACAACAGCTTTTTTGCTGAGTTGAGACCATTAATGTAGTGCAAACCTGCAGATTCAGACTTTGAATGTTGCATCACAGCTGTGTTGATTTGAACACAGAGTCCATTTGCTTTGCCCCATAAACTTCTTTTTGGGGTTATAGCTCTCTTTGAAGCCAAACCTGGGGACAAAAACAAACAGTTCTTTACAAGTGTACATGACGGTCTGGTGCAGAGGTTCCTGCTGTTCACACGGAGCGGTGTGTTTGTGTGTTTAGGGCCAGGAGCATGACTGAGCAGCAGGAGCAGAGCGAAGAAACAGGCCTGCTTTCAACACAGGACCTGGACCACCCCAAGGACGACGACACGCATGGCCACTTCAGGCAAATCCCACACACACACACACACACACACACACACACACACACACACACACACACACACACACACACACACACACACACACACACACACACACACACACACACACACACACACACACACACACACACACACACACACACACACACACACTGTTCTGCAACACTCGTTGTCTTTTTCCCCACACACCATCTGTATCCTGTGCATGGTCATGGGTTACAACCACAGGAGATTTATTTTCATTGCACTTATTTTGTGCTTTTATTTCAGCTGTATTTGATGTCAAACAATGGTCAAACAGAGACCACAAACAGCGATTTACTAAGGGAACATTTCTTATTTTTCCACCATGGGCCTGAAGAGAAGATATAGCAATAATAAAGTATAAAATTGCTGTAGTGCAAGAATTCCTATGTGCAATGTCGGTGTGTCAGTGTGTTATATAAGGAGGATTCGAGGGACTGGTTAATCCTGGGGAATCTGTTCTGAGATGGGATTTAGCGCTGAAGCATGATGTGTGTTTGTACACTGATAAATGGGAGGGACTTTATGCACCTGTCTGTTTTGAGCTTGTAGCACTCAGTTAGCATAGCTTAACTCACCTCAATGCTCCTCTGCTGCTGCATGTTGTATTTCAAGTTGTCATATATTTACATACAGTTTAACATACATTTTTACAGTTTACATAAGTATTTATTTATATATTTCCTTCATTGATTAAAACTAATCTGACAAATACACAGCCACCACATGTCACTGCCTATAAAGTTGTTATGGCTTATCAGTTCACTATGTAGATCCAGGACACTCAAAGAAGCATTTACGTAATCAGGTATCGGGCCAACGGATATTATATTCACTCTCTTTTAGATCTGTTTTGGTCCCGCCCAACTGACTTTTAGAATCTAGATCTAAAACTGCTCGATACTGCAATAACGGTTAATAATGTTAACCAGCTAGTCACTAACTTTGTCTGTGTTGCCTTTGGTGCGAGGCATGCAGCGTACAGTGAGCTTATTAAAGCGACAATGGCTGTTGATGAGACTCAAGCATAACTTACTCAAATGCTATGAATAATCAAACTGCTAAAAGAGGCTAAAAGCTGCCTAAGAGTTAAGTGATAATTAGTTGTTTGTTTGTCTCTACAAGTTACACCTTGCACATCGAGCGACATCGTTTGATTCAATGTGCATGACTTTAAAATTCAGTTTAAATCATCACAACCATAATTGTTTACGGGTCGAAGAAAAGCTTTAAAATATCCATGCAACGTAATGCATGCATGCACTAGAATGTTCCATTATTTACTTTTCTACATTGTTGTAATTGCACTGGCCAATAAGGAAATTATCACAAAAGAGAAAATGTATATTTATCCCTCAGGTCAACCTGGTACAAATATTTGACTCAGAAACACTTGGATAAATATTTTGGTTAGATAACTATTAAAACATTACTTGCTTTTCTGATGATATCATTTAGAGAGATTAAGCTACAGTTGCTGACTGTGTTGGTGTGTTGTATGAAGAAAATATCAGATGACGTGAGGGTGATAAAAGACCTTATTCATCGTACAATTATGTTTGAACTTTTCCTAAGAAAAAACAAACTTTTTGTAAACGTAATAATTTGATTAGAAACCAATTTGAACATTCCTCTACTTATATCAACATTTTCTATTGTTTCTTCTGGAAACTTTTGAAGTCTCATCGTTCTTCTCCTCTAGCTAAATTACTGACTGGGAGTCCACTCCTACACCAGCCACCAAAGGGAGGTGTTCGCTTTCTAATTTTGGATTCAATTTAAGATTCTTTGAGCTTGTAATTAGTTTCAACACTCAGCCTCACAGCCAAGGGCACTGAGATACAATGAGGAATAAAAAGCGCATGCGTACACTCAAGTGCACACACACACACACACACACTTGATTTTCTTACAGGGGTTAAAGATGATAAGGAGGTTTTGTTAGATTTCCAGACAACAGCTTCTATCAAAATTCCTCTTTATTGTATCCTATGTGACGGTTCGCTACATACACTGAGCCTCCTGGTACCTGGAAAATAACTATTACTTTATGCTACAGAATCCTGCTCGAGGGATTTCATGTTTTTACTTCAGCTGGAAACTGTGGTGGTTCCTTCTGGGCCTGTGAATTCCTACCAAACCCTTCTGAATAATGTCCAAAATAACCCTTAAGTATTACTTTGGTGAAGCTCTGACAACTGCCTGTTCACACCATTCCAGCATGACCTTGTTTATACAATAAAAATTAAAATTTAAAAAAAGCTTTACCTTGACACACCACGTCTACAGCTCTCATTCATAATCCCCTGAGGGTGGTTGCCTATAGCATATTTTTTCTGACACTCACCTAGTACACTCGAATGTAGAAGAAGAAGACCTTTACAAAAACACTTTATTACTGGTTTAGTAAATGTACATTTATATCAAGTACAACACAACTCAATTTACCTAGAATAGATAAATAAAAAAGCTAAGCCTTAAAGACTTGTGTAAAGTACAAATCCTCATTAACCACAGAACATACAATGTCTTTATCGCACCACCGTTGTTTAAAAGCTTCCAAGTCCCCGATGTTTTTATAAAAACGATGCTCTAGCCAGAGTCTGGCTCTGATGTTGCACAGCCAGATCGCTTTTGCTTCTTGTCCCTTTCTGTTTTCCACTCTGTTCTTCCTACTTAGATAGATAGCCATTTTAGCTTCACCAGAGAGGTAGTTTAGGAGCTGCCACTTTTCTTTGCTCGTCTTTCTGTATGGAGCCCCCATGATAAACACGCTCTCGGTAAAAGCTATACTAAAAAGACTAAAAACCAATGTTAAAAGAGAGAAGAAACCTGTGAGTCTCTGGCACTCTGTAAAAACATGGAAAACAGTCTCTCTAAAACCACAAAATGGACACTCGTTACTAACAGCAGGATTAATGACGGAGATAAAAGAATTGGAGGCGATAGCGCCGTGTAAAATTCTCCACTGGAGGTCGGCAGTACGTTTTTTTAAGGGGGGGGTGTACAGAATCCTCCACTGTGGGCCTGGTCCGTTTCCGGCACCCAGTCTGGTGCTCCACACAGTGGAGGGCCTGTCCTTCAGTCCATTTTTGTTTATGGTTTTTACAATGTTCATGTATATAGTCTTTTTGTCCGCTTTGTGCATGGTCATTTTCTCTGGGTTTGCAACCTTGAGCAGGGGGCCCGTCAGCTCTCCGAGCCCTGGGCTCAGGTATATCTCCGGGAAAGGGTCTGTTGGGTCTGGTTTGGCTCTGCCCTGTCCATAGCTCCTTAACAGTCTCTGTTCCTCAGCGCAGAGGCTCCGGCTCCAGAGTTGCAGGATCCTCTGGGCCACCCGGACAGAGTGTAGACCCAGCAGAGAGCCCAAGGCCCGGGCATCGCTCAGCTCCGGCCCCACTGCATCCACCACCTGCTGAAGGCTCAGGGTCCCAGATCTGCACAGCGCCACCGCCAGTCCTGGTGTCTCGCTGCAGCTAACGTCCAGCCTGGCTCCATGAATCAGAGGCTCTTTTAACAACCAGTGCAGAGAGTCAGTCTTTGGACACCTTCTATGGTTAAAAAGGGCCCAAGACTTAAAAACACCCTGATAAAAGGGAGGTAACCCACTTAACTTTAAAATGGTTCAATCAGTTAAAAACAGAGCAGCATCCAGCCCCAGGTTACTCACGCGTCTTAGAATGCAGCTGCTCACATCTCTCCACACCAAATCGGCCGGGCCGATAAGATACCTTTGCAGAAACTGCATTCTAAAAGTGGCTGTTCGGCTGGCCAGGTGGACAAGGCCCTGTCCCCCCTCCTCTCTAAATAAAAACAGCACCCCCTGTGGCACCCAGTGTAGCCCATCCCAAAAGAAATCTACCAATCTCTTTTGTATTTGGGCCAGTAGGCCTGAGGGAGGGTCTACACAGGTAAGGCGGTGCCACAGTTGGGATGCCACAAGGTTGTTTAAAACCAAAACTCTACCTTTAAAAGACATCTGCGGGAGCAGCCACTTCCATTTGGACAGTTTTTCCTCAATCTTCTCTGTGACGTTCTCCCAGTTCTTCTGGACTATATTTGTGTTCCCTACGAACACACCCAGGTACTTTATGCCATCTCTTTTCCATGTCATGCCCTGGGGAAGAACTGGGAGACCGCCACGCCACCCACCGACAGCCTCACTCTTCTTCCAATTGACCCTCGCTGCCGATGCTGAACCAAAATCTGTCACAATATTGGTTAAAATGTCTGCATCCCTCTGGTCACTAATAAAAACAACGAGGTCGTCAGCATACGCAGATAAAACCGTGTTTCCATTAAAACCAGGTAAAAACAGCCCTTGCAATTTAGAGCGTATTTTGCAGATGAGGGGTTCTAGGGAGAGTGCATAGAGCATCCCAGACAGAGCACAGCCCTGCCGGACCCCTCTACACACTCTAAAAGGAGCACACAGCCCCCCGTTGAACTTCAGCACACTCTCAATCTTATTGTACAACACTTTGATCTTAGCTATGAAACCAGCGCTGAACCCAAACTTCTCCATTACTTTCCAGAGGAAGCTGTGCTCAACGCGGTCAAAAGCCTTTTCCTGATCTAGAGAAATCAGACCAGTATCAATGCCCAATGAGCTGGAGACCTCCAAAACATCTCGAATCAGATGAACATTGTCCACCATGGACCTGCCGGGCACACAGTAGGTCTGGTCCCGATGGATGACTTGCTCAATAGCTCTCCCCAACCTGGTGGCAAAAGCCTTGGACAGAAGCTTGTAATCCACACACAGCAAAGACACAGGGCGCCAGTTTTTGATGTCCTGCAAGTTCCCTTTTTTTGGCAGCAGCGTGATCACCGCTCTGCTGCAGGACATTGGCATAGAGCCAGAGGCCAGACTCTCATTAAAAACGTCTAACAGGTCATGAGACAAGATGTCCCAATACGCTTTAAAAAACTCAACCGAGAGGCCGTCGATACCAGGAGCCCGCCGTCCCTGCATGCCTTGCAGTGCGGCCTGCAACTCCTGCGTTGTCAACGGCCCTGCGAGCTGTGAGTTGACCTCAGATACCTGAGGTAGTTCCGCACAAAACTCCTCTGAGAGCGTTTCGTCCTCGTTGTATTCACTCGTGTAGAGGGTGGAATAAAAACTCACAGCTCGCCTCCTGATCTGGCTTGGCTCTGTTAATTCCTGCCCTGTGTCTGACAGCAGTGAGTGGATTACCCGCCTCTGTCCATTCTTTTTCTCCAGGCCGAAGAAGAAACTAGTGGGAGCATCCATCTCGTTTATGTTTAAAAACCGGGACCTGACCAGTGCACCCTGAACTTTAACGTCCAGCAGGCTGGCTAGAGCCATCTTTTTCTCTTTGAGGATTTCAATATATCCTCGATCTCCTGTGGACTCGCTTATTGCTTCTAGTTCCACTATATCACTCTCCAGGTCTTTCATAGATCTGATGTTGTCCTGTGTGACATTGAGGGTGTGCTGTTGACAGTGCATTCTTATCTCAGTCTTACCATGGTCCCACCACTGCCTAAGACTGCTAAACTCTCCCTTCCTCTGTCTAAAAACACTCCAGAAATAAGTAAGGGCCTCTTTAAAATGTTTATCAAATGTTAAAACCGAATTAAAATGCCAATAAGCACTTCTCGGTAAAACATTTCTAATAAAAACATTACATAGAAGCAAAGAGTGATCTGTAAAACCAGCAGGGAGTATACTGCACATTTTAAAAGTATTAAAATTATGCTTAAAGCAATAAATGCGATCTAGTCTGGCTGATGAAATCCTATTCTCTCGGATGTGGGACCAGGTGTACTGCCTATCGTCTGTGTGCATCCTTCTCCATACATCCACCAGGCCGTGGGAGTGGACCAGCTGCCTCAGAGCATGCTGGGATGCTGGATGCGGCTCTGCATGGTTGCGATCGAAAGATGCATTTTCCGTACAATTAAAATCCCCACCCAAGAATAAAAAATCCTCCGTGGCACAGCCGTTTAAAACATCATTAACTTTTTGTAAAAACAGCTTCCTCTCTGCACCGTTTGTTGGAGCATACACATTCATAAAAACAGCCGTAAAAAGGTCAAACCGTGCTTTTATTAAAAGCAACCTCCCCTTGATAAACTGCTCGACCTCCAGTGAGACAGGATTAAAAGACTTGGAGAGAAGGAAGCCCACCCTCCACTGAGAGAGGTGCTGTGGCTTAAAATGACTTCGCCCTCCCACTCTTTTTTCCAGTCATTGTCGTTACCAACGTCGCTGTGCGTCTCCTGTAAAAAAAGCACGTCGACATGTTTTATACTTGCTGTTTGATAAATTAAAGCCCTCTTTCTTAGCTCTGGCTCCATTGACATTCAGGCTTCCCACTCTAAAAGTGTCCATTGTGAGTGAGGTAGTGCATACAATAATAAAAACAAATAAGTTAATTAAAACACAACTTCATTGCTGCTTATTTGTTTTCGTACTCTGTACACAAGTGTTTTTAGTCTCCAAACTTCTTGTTCTGTGAAGACAGACTCCTCTTTTCGACTAAGATGGAATTTGGCCGAAGAACAAAAAACGACGAAGTCAGGGAAATACTCTTCTACAACTACCCCATGCTGGTTCTTTGTCTGGAGTAGATAGTTTTTAATCATTTCCGCTGTGTACATTTTTTCCTTTTGACTGTCACTGAACCCTATCACGTCACTGCCGTCCGAAACACACTCATCCCCACTCTCATCTGTCTGCCATTGCTCTCTTCCTCTCTTTCCCTCTCTCCCTCCTTTGCAGCTCTTTCTAACAGTAGGTGCGTTGTTCCTTGTGCTTCTGCGTTTATTAGCGGTCTTTTTTTGTTGCTATTGCTGTTGCCACCTCTTCATCCTCCATCTCAGCAATCTCCACCTGCTCACCCCATGTTTTCCTCTCCTCTCCTGTTTTCACCATATGCGCTTCGTTCCCCATATTTTCCTCCTGTGTTTGGCAGACTTCACCCGTCTCTACCATTTTTTTGATTATCTCAGTTTTTTCTTTTTCATTTTTATTATTTTTTTTTCTTTTTCTCCCCCCACCTGATTTTCTTACCTCTACACAAAACCACAACCTCCCTTTCGTGAACATCTTTACCATCACCCACACCCTGTGCAACACCCCCGCATGCCCCGTCGGACACAGCTACAGCCGGCTGCTCTGGAGCAGCGGCCGGACAGGCAATCACGGTGTGCCCCTCTTCCCCGCAACCAAAACACTTCATAACTGACGAGGTTGCAAAAATCACGTAGTCATAATCATCTACTTTAACGTAAAAACGGAGGTTGAGCTCCGCGTTCCGATTGTTAAGTATCATATAGTAGGGTGACCAGACGTCCTCTTTTGCCCGGACATGTCCTCTTTTTATGTCCTGTCCGGAGCGTCCGGGGGGGTTTTATAAATTCATGAAAACGTCCGGTTTTCACAGTTTTTCATGGGACCATTAAGCGTACTTAAATTGAATGGCGCTTTGCACAGAAGTCTACTGTACTTAGACTTCCCCCCCAACAATCGCAAGTGTCCTCTTTTTCGCCACCTCAAATCTGGTCACCCTACATATAGACCTGTCTGCGATGAGACACCACGTGCTTCAGTAACTGAGACTTACACCCAGACAGCATCTTCTTCACCGGAGAAACAAGTTTCCCGTGTCTGGATAGCTCTCTACTGAGGAACTCATCAGTTATGAAGGGAGAGACGTTGGTTAGAACCACTTTGGTTGCGGGGAGCGTCAGCGGCTGCACCCGCACAAACATTTCACTCACCGTGATGCCTGTCTCGATAACGCGGTTCACTTTGTCCACCTGGTCCAGAAAGATCACGACTGCACTGTTCATCCGCGCCAGGGACTTAATGCTGCTGTGTCCGACCTTCTCCCCCACAGCCAGCCCGATATCCTCCACCGTGCATGGGAAGCTGGCCGATATTTTAATGCCGTGCTTCCGCGTGAGTTTGGCAAAGTCTCCATTTACCATGGCGTCAGACGCCGGCCGGCGAGACACCGGCAGGAGAAGCCCGCAAAACACCCCAAAACCCACCACAAAAAGACCCAAAAATTAAGCAAAGTAAACTATCACCGATAAACTATATGAAACTAACACCCATAAACAAGCACAAACGGAAAAAATGTAACTACTAAGCGTCGCTCTTTTCTTCCGCTCACACTCCAAAATCTCCCAGCATGCACCAGAAGCAGAAGAAGAAGAAGAAGAACAACAACAACAACAACAACAACAACTTTATAGATCCCTTACAAAGAAATGTCTTTCCCCACTCTGTAGTGTTTACACACATTACACACAGGGAGGATATACGTACATGCAAAAACAACCACACACATGCAGGAGAGGTGGCAGAGTAGGGAGGCTGCCAGGTACCCGGTGCCAGCGAGCAGTTTCAGGGGTTGGTGCCTTGCTCAAGGGCACCTCGGCAGTGGCTCAGGAGGAGAACTGGCAACTCTCCTGCTACCAGCTAGCTCCATTTTACTGGTCCAATCGGGACGTGAACCGGCGACCGTGTGGACCCCTTTCCAAGCCCTTACAGACTAAGCGACTGCCACCCTTAAAATATTGATTAGGACCTGGATCTTGTGTAATAACTAGAGACAGATGGAGAGCTTGAGAGAGGATTTGAGAGAAGGTTAGTCCCTACAGAGCAGCCCATGTTTTTAATAATCACTCCATCTCTCCACCTGGGAGTGCAGAGCCACTGTGGGACCTATTTATAGGCAGCAACCAGCAGGCAGCGAGAGCAGCACACATGCACCATTGTTCACTTCACAAGATAATGTCTTTTCTAGGAGGGGGAAATGTCATGAGGAAAAGCATGAATTTGCACATCTAGGACAAGCTTTATAAAATATGTAAATGTTGGTAAGGTCAAAGGGAGGGTAGCTTTGTACTCGTTTTATGGCCTGCTATAATGTAGTATGCCATGGTTATTGATGACCTAAATATGCAGTTTGCTAAATATATGGTAACATTTTTGGTTTTAGGATTAGTGCGTTTTTACAATATGATGTCGCCTAACATAAGATGCTATGGTGGAAAAGCATAATAAATAACTTCCCCCGTTAAACTGGCAAAAGACTGTTTTGCCTGTTTAGATGTTTTGGATGGGTGCAAGGTGGATTTCTTTACTGCTGTTTTGAAGATAATGTATGCATCACTTTAAGTGTCTGTAACGTATCTAGCTGGAGAGCAGGCAGCGCTGTCACAGCTGTACTGCTCTGCTGTAAACAACCGCCTCTTCCTGACACACACACACACACACACACACACACACACACACACACACACACACACACACACACACACACACACACACACACACACACACACACACACACACACACACACTCAGGAGGCAGCTATAACATCTGTCACCCCCCTCTGATCTGTGACACTTAAACCCTGCTTGGGTCTTTTTACAGCCTGAGTTGTGGATCGCTGTCTCTGATTCACTCTATGAGATGAGCAGTACAGTGACAATGAAAACATAAGAATGGAAGACATACAGAGTTATATTACACTTAGATTGAGTCCTACAGTTTACAGCAGTACTGCTCAGCAGATTTCAACCCTATCAAAAAGTGTTCATCTGTGTAGGCTACTGGAGTTTACTCTGTTTTCATGAATATGGTTTTATTATGACCGTCTCTGAACAGCTTTCTTTATTTTTAAGTATGAATAAAGATAAATACATTTGATCAACCCATATTAAGAAAGAAAATATTGTGGAACATGAAAGTCAGTTTTATCATCAGTGGTGTTGTGAGTGTTGACTTGAATTCTCGAAGAAAACTTCACAGCAGAGGAGAGTGTCTCCTCGGAGCAGGGACGCAGACAGTCCTGCTGTTATGAAAGCAACAGTGAGTGCATTTTAACATAATGACACCTTGCTGTTTAACAGTGAAGGACATTTTTCAAGGGGAATACAAATAGGCTGTTATGTTATAATTGATGAAATACCTGCTGAATCATAGGGCCGCCATGTTGAGAGACACATTTTGATTAAAAATATTTTGGAGATTAAAGTACCTGCATATTCACTCAACAAGGTTAGGATTAGCAGATCAAATTTCTCAATAGTCTTGAAAACAACAGGTCCTTCATTTCAGACAATTATAGGCTGACCCATTTTAGAAAAATATATATAGAAAGGATTTTAAATGTTCATGATTTTGTGCTAAAAGACTAAAGCTTAAGTTGTATATTCCGGACAAACAGTCTGTTCATCAGTTAATGATTCAGGGTGTTTTGGAAATCATTTGTAATATTTTTTTAAATTATTATTTCCAGTTGAGTTAGCAACTTTCAGTTTTAATTATCAGTGGTGAATAGTGCTGTGATACTTCTACTTTGCTTCATAGATGTAGCAATCACAATGAAAGAAATCATACTTAAGTAAGGGTACACTAAGTACATTTAAATACATTTTTATTGTTGGCAATAAAATGTATTCTGTATGCATAAAGGCATTATTAAGAGCATCACATTAGTAAACTAAACAAAGTCTATTAGTATAAGTATATATAAACACTGTTGTTGCTGTTGTTGCAGTTGGCATAATCTATGGGTTGAATATACCAAGGCTTTCTCTCCTCCCTTCATTCTATGCCCCTCTGTGTAGCTGTGCATGAAAAATGGCTTTCACAGCGGCAGATAATCCATCACAGTAAACATGAGGCTGCTGTTTGGTTTGCCGGAGTAACTGTTTTATCAGCATCTCCTCGAGTGTTTTCATATCAGCGCTGCGTTACTGTGGGCTCTGCTTGCTGTCAATCTCCTAGCACTCACACAGAGAAAGGAAAGTCTCTGTCAGGCAATAATGCTACAAAACACTTGGCCTTTTAGACTCTATTGTTGCATAGAGCATCTGACCTGGTATGGCAGTTCATTTCTGTGACATTTCCTCAAAGGGCTGATTATACTGTATTTCATCTGCTGAGTGGTTTTGCATTAGCAATAGATATAGGGAGTGTGGAGTATCACGCTGTGACATCTGCTGCTCTGCTCTGACTACTCCCCCGGAGGCGAGCTTGATGCTTGATGCCAGTGATGTGTGTGTCTGTGTGTGCTCATGCATTCTGACTATAAAAAGAACAATAGTGATACAGTCTGCTATGGTCACTATTTATGTTTAAACAGCTCAATATTTATCTTTGTAATTGTGTTGTTTTGTGACAGCCTTTGCCGCTACACTCTGAGGTTTATTAACTCATCATGTGGAAGCTTTAAACCAGCTGGGATTTTAATGCAACACACACACACACACACACACACACACACACACACACACACACACACACACACACACACACACACACACACACACACACACACACACACCCTCAAAGCTTTTTCATGATATCTTCAGGTCGGGTGACAGCATTAATCTGCCATTATTGCTCCATAGAGTCTATATTTATTTTTTATGTTTATCTAGGGCTGCAACTATTATATGGCTTAATGCTTTGTTCATCTACAGAAAACAATGTGGAACCTTTTTGGAATAGAGCATTAAACTCATTTTTCACCTATTGATGGCTGAGAATGCTGCCTCTCAAATATGTAGATGTCCTGCTTTTCTCATATTGATATCATATTTAACTGGACATCTTTGGGTTTGATCACTATTTAGAGGTAAACATGGATATAAAGAACTGTCATTTTATTCCTAAGTGTAGTATTTCCTTTCACAACAGGTTTCAGCTGATTGAAGATCTGTCCTATGAAGATGTGAAGAAATGTTACAGGGGCTCGGTAAGTCTGCTCCTCTTTTGATTTAAATTATCACTGTGTATCCACTCCCTGTTTTAACTTTCCCTTAGAGGAGAGCTTTTATTGTAGAGTACTTGATCTAAAGACATTTCTCCCCCTTTTTTCACTGCAGGTTGGAAAAATATTTCTAACAGATGTTTTTATGACAGTTAGATGCAAAAGCTTACAAAAGGCTCCCCCGATATGACAAATCTAATTGCTATCTGATTTACTGTGTTTATTTATCTATCTGTATGAATCACATATGATTAAATATTAACAAGTCATAAAACTAACATTGCTGCTGATATAAATGTGTGAGAAATGTCTAAATGGTCCCTGCTCACCCACCGCATATGTAAGATTTCTAAAGCAAAGTGAAGAAATGATTACATTTTTATTGACAAGCTCAGAGCAATATAATCTTAAATTACAATTGCATAAACTTTACGCAATCGGGGCCAGTGTCCTCCAGGTATTTCCCAAAATAGTTCTCATAATGTCTCTGCATGTGACTCTGAATTGGTACGGGTGGTGATCGAGTCCCGTGCATTACTGTCACCTACTATACTGTAAGCGCCAGATTCCTGAGGACAGGAGCTGCTCCAGCCTGAGATATTAATAGAAAGACAAAAACAGGAGCAGCAGACAACCACATAGCTGATATGAGTCGGAGGAAAGATAGACATTGCACAGGACAGGACAGAGACATGGGACGGTCTGGTGACAGAGATATCTATAGCTGGAGTTGCGTTTGAGATTATCGAGGAGAGCAGGGATTGAGAGAAACCTCTTGTGTGCTAAAATGGAAGGGAAATGTGTGATTTTCTGCCAAAAGTGAGGACTTTTTAGGTGCCACAGTGATATATAGAGGTACGGAAAGGCAGAGAAAGAAAGGGCTTAAAGTGAGAGTAGTGAGAGTACCTGTGTGTGCGAGAGTGTGTTTTTTTCCTCTCAGAGTGATGAAGGACAGAGTGTGTGTATGTGTGTGAAGGAGGCAGGAGGAGTCAGCTGGCTGCTGCAAAGTGTACAGTCACTGGAGGTGTATTTGAGAGGCAGAAAGAGACTCTTGTAGTTTCTGAAGAAAGAGCTCAGTAGTTGCAAGCTGAGGCATTGCTGCTGTAACTCTGTAGTAGTGTGTGTGTTTCTGTGTGTACACATTAGAGCCTGGTGTGTGTCTGTAGGTGCCTGTAGAGTAGAGGTAGACAGCCTTCCATCTGGGCCCCATACTGACTGGCAACAGGGAAATCAGTGTGTGTCTTGCAGCAGCTTGCTCCAGGCCTTGGATGTGCGCGAGTGTGTGTATGTATACGGGGCCAACGTGCTGAGCCTGGTGCAGAGCTCGCGTCCTTTGAGGGAGAGGGTGGTGTCTGCGGCGAGCGGAGCCGGTGGTGGTGGAGGAGTGGCCGGTGGTGCGGTGCAGGCAGGCCGGTCGGCCAAGGAGCTCCTCATGACTCTGCCCTGTCCCTCTGCACAGACTGTCAGCAAGTACAACTCGCAGTACCACAAACTGTTCCAGTGTGTGCCCAAGGATGAGATCCTCATGAAAGGTACTGTGCTCTTCATCAGAAGGGAAACTTTGAGACTGTGTTTGTGCTGCAACTTTATTTAGTTATTAATCAGTATTTTATGCTTGTTGGACTTATCAAGCTTCAACCTCTCTATAATTTGTCTGTTTTGCGTTTGTACTTTGTTGGTTTTCTAATCTGCTCTTGCATTTTTCTTTTTAAATTAGATATCGAATAAAATGATCTTTCGCTTAAACAATTTAAAGGATCAATCTATTAGTCAATTAGTTACCTGAAATGAATAGATTTGGAAACTTTTTTACGTTTTCAGCTTTGGCTTTTTTCTAAAACAGACTTCTTTTTTGGCTCAAAAATGATCCAATGATGTTGTGATGGATAAATGACAAAAAAAACTGTAACCGTCCTTGCAAACTATTTATTCACATCACTTCTTTAGTTGTAATCTAACTATTTAACTGTAATGAGAGAAGTGAAAGTACTCATGCTGCAACATTAAAACATACTCCAATTCAAGGTCAAAGTCCTGCATTCAAATCCTTGATGTTAAGGTTGACGTTCGAGAATCAACTTAAAGTTCATAGGTAAAGTAGATTAAAATAGTAAAGCACTCATTGTGCAGTAAAATGTTCCCTCTAGGTCTCAGTTATATTGTGTATTTGTTTTGGATTCATAAAACTGCTGCTATAATGTTTTATTGAGTGCTTTTCTATGTTAATTCCTTGTCATACTGTATTTAAATGTACAGTAATGGATCATATTCTATAATTCTATCACCATATGTTTGTAGCATCACTGTCCTGTGAGAACCATGTATTTAGTTTTTCTTACACGTAGGAAAAAGATACATGTTCAAGGTCAAAAGTCTAAATAAACAGTATAAATACTACAGTATAAGTGGAGCAGCTATAATGTTCTGCTACTGCATTTTTATCAATAGTACTTTCATGAGCCCTATACAACAAACTCTAGTAAATAATACTTTATATTCCTTATTTCTTTCAGCTTGTTAGTCACTTGAAGTAGCTGTCTTGGCTCGGTGTCCATCTTTAATTCTTTCATCTGTTTAATCTCAGGAACACTTTCAGGATGAAAAGCTCCTCCAGCACAATATCAACTCTTCTGTTCCCACAGTTCAGTTGGGATTACCACAAATTTGGATCAAACTATAACCAATGTTTTGAATTTTAAGATATTGATTGATTGTTTATCAAAATGCTGTGGAGACAATAAGAGGATTCAGAGATTTTGTTTTGTTAGATGTTTTCATCCAGTTTACAATTGTGGAAAGAGACTAAACCATGTTTGTGTCTCTTCTGTTCACAGTGTACTCCTGCGCTCTCCTCAGAGACATTCTTCTACAAGGCCGGCTCTACATCTCCAGAAACTGGCTGTGTTTCTATGCCAACCTCTTCGGCAAGGACATCAAGGTACGACAGACTGACAGGCAGCTTAATAAACTCAGACTGACTGACAAACACAAACCCGGTGTCTCCCAGTCACAATGTGACACGCTGATTGGACAGCTTGATTTGACTTAAAGTCATTCAGGATTACAGGCTGACTTCCAGTGTCACAGTTGTAATGCTCACACATTGAATAGGACTCTCTGTTTATTTCTGAGAGATAATGTACTGCGAACAGGTAGACTTACTGAACCTTTAACCTTAAGCTGTGTGATTTTCTCTCTGATGTTGTGCATTGTTCCTTTTCCTCCATTTCCTTGAAACCAAACCTCTCCTGACATCCGAGTGACAATAAGCTGCTTATGCAGACTGCATTCCTCACATTCTGATTGAAATAAGACACGTTTCATGTCCACTTCTGCTGTTTTCCAGGGGCTTTCCTGAGTGTATTTCAATGTCCTACTTCCCTGCCACCTTTTACTCAAATCAAACTGATGTAATTTATCTTATCTTTAATGTTCCCATCATTAAATGACTGTTGTTTTTGTGCCTTTTTCTGTCTTCTTAAGGTGGCTATTCCTGTCGTTTCCGTGAGGCTGGTCAAGAAGCACAAAACAGCAGGTCTGGTACCAAACGGCTTGGCTATCACCACGGACACCGGACAGAAGGTGAACACCTCCAGCACAGACGCTGTGAATTAGAATACTTATACTGATAAGCACGGCTGTATTTTCCAGGAGAGGTGTGACGGAAAAAACATTGGGATGCTATAGATAGAAGCAGAGTGGAGTCGAGGCCCTGTGGTATGAGAGAGTTACGGGATTTTCCACCATTACATTCAGAGGGGCTTCTTAACTTCCTGTCACATCAGACTCAGCCTAGCATCAAGTGGTGTTTTCAAAGACACCATGTACTTTTCCACTCCTGTTGGAGCCCCAGCAACTAATGAATAATTATCACAGCGTTCTTTAGCATGTGATGACAACTAGGGGTTGTATCCTCAAGTACTTGTCTGTATTGTAAAAAAAAATATCAACATATCAACAACCAAACAGTACATGAAGACTCCACTTAATGTTAGCCCAGTGGGTTGTTTTGCAATGTGGCCTCCAAAAAAGTGGAAAGAGAGAGCACATGTGAATGTAAATGCAAGATTGGTACACATTTCTATTCTTGATTCTAGCCTAGTTAACACAATCCTCAGAGATTTTTGCGTTTTGTCACTTAATACCCCACTCATGAATTGGAAATCTTAAAAAGGGCAATTGCTAACAAGTGAATGTTAGCAATTCATTGAATTATTACATTATAATAATTAATTAAAATAAATATATAATTTATCGCAAATAGCATGTTAGCAATTTAGCTCATATATATCCATACTGTCCATTCATTACTCTCTTTTCTCAAAACAAGTAGATCACAGAATATTCTGCACGTTTCCAGGTGTGGCACACATCAGACTCACAGAAGAGCTGATTCCTCAGAGTTATAGCAGTCATTATAATGTTCAGAAATAGCACAAATGTTCCACAGACAGTCTTAAACTCTTCTTAACATTTTAAATGTTTGTTTGTGTATTGCACCTTGTCTGGCAGCCTTCATTTATTCATAACACAAATCATTCAAATCATTCATTATTAATAAAGCGAGTGACTGGGCTGATTTTTACTAGTGGTTTGCATGCTTTCCTCTCTTTCACTATTTAAATGTACATGTTAACTCACTGGATAAAACCACAACCTAGCAGTATAAAATTGTTGTTTATATTTCCATTTGTGCAAAACTCTATCAGTTAATTGCTCTGAGGTTGGCTTATTGTGGAAAATAAGGAAATAGATCCCTTCAGAAGTGAATATTACAGAACTGTAATCCAACCCAAAATGCAGAGTCTGATCCACTGGTGAATACAGCAGCAGATGGTGTGTCTCATAACGTACAAAGCAAATATCCTTTACCATATATGTCTATGTGATTGTGTAATATGCATTACATAACCATGCAAACATACATGGCTCTGCACAGTGATGTTTAAGACTTGGCTCTTCTGTTTATGAGGTAAAAAGTTCACAGCTTGTGTCTGTAACAACAGTCCAGGATTGTTTGTAATTCTTCTGCTCATTCACCAACATGCCTGTGTCAGGAGGAGAGATACAACAGGACAAAAACCACCGATACACGGCTCACACAACAACATTGTTTCAATTGCTAAGAAATAAAACAATTTTTTAGATTGCAGGAACATTTATCCAGGTCAGAGGGATATTTGGGTAAGCTAACACTGAGCTGTTGTTATTACCATGAAAGAACAAACTAAAAACTAAAATGTTATTAAAATATAGTCTTTGTGCCCCAGATCATGAATCCCTGAAGTGTTGTTTGCCCCAAATTATTCATAGGGATTTGTTTAACTTATTCCCATTAATTTTAATGTATTATTAAATGCTTTGTATGGCTGCAAAAACAGATATTCAAACACCTCCATACCGGCCTGAGTGCATTGATTGTATACTGAAAACATGAGGAGGCAATTGTAATAATGATAGTTGGATTTTTTGGAATTTATTTTTTAAATAAAAATAGAAAGGTTCAGATTTACATATCTGATATATTATTAATATTAAGTTTAAGATATAGTATTAAAATCTGAATATCAACAACATTTTTCATCTTTTCCTCAGTATGTATTTGTGTCTCTGCTATCAAGAGACAGTGTCTATGATGTCCTTCGCAGGATCTGCACACACCTACAGGTCAGAAACACACACACGCACACACACACACACACACACACACACACACACACACACACACACACACACACACACACACACACACACACACACACACACACACACACACACACACACAGTCATACTCTGCAGTGTGTCAGTTAAAGAGGCAATTTCCTTTTCCATCTCCAGGTCAATGGGAAGAGCCTGAGCTTGAAGCAGTTCATGGAGGAGCCGATCTTATCGCTGGTCAGTCACATGTCTTTCATAAACTGTCGTAAAACTATAAAGATCAAGGCTGTTAAACTTCACAGTTAGTAATCCTCGGGTATGATGATTTTTCTGTATAGTTAGTAATTGTGTTTCATGTTGATCTAAAGGCCTCTGACAACTCTCACTTATGGCTGACTTACCTTCTGAAACAGACCATATCAATAGATCATTATGTTGCCGCTGCTGCAGTCCTGCAGTGAATTATCCCCAGAGTCTGCAAGATGTTATCAGAGCTCTGTGAAGTCACCTTGTGCGTGCACTATGAGGATTCTGTGTGACAAAAGGAGCTTTTGTATTGGGTTATAATTTAGTTCTGCAACATGCCCGTACTACGCTATCATTTGACTGAAAGTATTTGAAGAAAAAGTTTGTTGGTTAATTTTGCCAGCATTTTGTATAGCTTTACTACTCTGATACATAAAAAATGTTTAGACCCCCAATTGTATTTACTTACCTTGGAAAAAATCTCTTTACATTGTAGCTTCCATAAGGTTTAGCAGAAAGGCCGTCAAAGTTTCAAACCTAATAGCGGTCATAATGATCATATGCTTCAACAACTTTCAGGCTGCCAAGTTGTGAAAAAATCCCTATCATGTGATGGATTGTTTGAAAACTTACATAGCCCAAAATGTATTTGTTGGCCGCTTGGCAACATGGGCACACAACAAAACAATATGATTGAAGTAAAAAATGAAATATTTCTAAAGGAACCTTTCTAAATAACTGTAGACCTGATGTCACATGTAGACCTCCCTTAATGTTTAGGCGTGAAACATTTCCGCTCTTCTCTGTCTTCTGTGCCACAGGATGAGTACCCGGTTCCGGATGAGTTCCCAGCGGTTGACGAGTTCCCATCAGTTTTAAAGTGGAGGAGGAAACCCTCGGTGGTGTCTGTGTCGTCCTCCCTTCCTGACCTCCTGGGAAACTCGACCAGCAGCCTGAGCACCGCGGACACACCCTTCAAATCAGAACAGCCGCTGGAAGGTGAAAAAAAAACATCCACGCAAAAACGGTGCAGTGTCATAATTATATCGTTGTTCAATAGATGGCTGAAAACTGGCCAAAAGTTGTTAGCTTGGCATATATTGGTGTATATTATCTGAAACATCCACAACACATCTATGAATGGAGAGGTAAAATAATGTACACCTCAAGGTTTTTAGAATTTGCTTTTTATTGTGCAATTGTCAGTAATTTATTGTATTCTATAAACTACTGACAATTTTTCTCTGTGTTGAAATTCAACAGACACTGGAATGGCTGCCATACATGTAGAGATACAGATTTAAGGAAGAATTGCAGTGGTCTTAATTTTTTCCGGAGCTGTATAATGACCAAAAGTACTACATTATTTGATAAGAAAACTCAGTTATTAGAAGTTTAAATGTTAAACTCTGACTGTCTGTGATCTGCAGGACTTTAATCAATAGCCAATTTAAATTGAGTCAGCCTGTGCCTCTTGATAATTTGGGTTAGGGTTAGTACGTTCATTTTTAGTGAGTCTCAGTAGAGTCTCAATACATTCTGAACAAGAAGCAAGAAGGTAATTACCAAAGATTATAACAACATAAAAAAACACAAATTTTCTTTCTTGTTTACAGTAATAACAACAATCCATTTTAAGGAAAGGGGAATATTATTCATTAGTAAATTTAAAAAACTAATGTTGTAAAAATGTGCATGTGGAATAAGAAGTCCCAGGGCTACCAAGTTAAATAGGGGTTGAGGTATTTCTATTGTGAAAAAGGAGTTTTGCTAAGTGATGATGTGTGAAAGTTTTATATTAATAATAAGGTGAGCATCTCTCTTACGCAATGACACATTAAGCTCCAAATGGAGATTAAATCATGTGGGATTTGGTATTAAAAAGCTTTGGGCGGATGCAGATTAAGTAGAGATTATCACAAACAATGTCTGCTGTCAAAGTTGGCCGAGGACAGTTTAACGGCTCCGTGCTGACAGGTCACTTTGACCAACATACATTCATTCTCTATTACATTCCATACGTTCCATATTTGATCGGTGTGGGATTTTGTGTCGTTTTCATCACATATGAGGAGAGGAAAGCAGGAAAATATTGTAATTATTTTATTTACTTAGTATGCATACCATATAACATGACCTGGTTTAACAACTGTATTAAATGGGGTTACATCACACAAAGATCATCTGTGCAAAAGTGGCATACAATAATTAATAGACAGCTCGAAAAATGAATTAAAGCAGCAGATTACATTATATGAGATTCTTGATTTAATCCTCCTTTAAAATAAAATGTGATAAAAAAAAAGTATTTAGGTTTTAGCATTTCATCATTGTTTTTTAGGTTCTATTGTGACAACTACAAGTTACATTTTATTGTCAGAGATCAGCTCACCTTGTTAATGTTGTTCATTTAATTGCATTCCCTGACATCTCATATCAATAAAAATAACTTTATATTGTGATACATTTTAATAGTCCACATTGTCACACCATTAAACTAACAGGTGGGTATGCACCATTAATATTGAAACACGTGCACTGTAAATGGTGTTATGTTATAGTGTTTGGTGTGTGTGTGTTTGTGTGTTTCAGAGTGCGCCCTGCAAACAGACAGAGGTCTTTTTTCAGAGCCACTGGCAGAGCTGGGCCAGATGGAGTACCAGCTGCTCAAGTTCTTCACCCTGCTGTGAGTATACAGAGGGACTCACACACCTCTTCCAACAGCTGACACACACTACACACACTGTAAGCATTAACACGACACAGATATAAATAGTCAGCGAACACACACGCTCAGAGGTGTTAAAACATTTTTCAGTTAGTGTTTTCCACAAAGAATCTGCATCCTTTGAGACTGAATTGTGAAGAATCTTTGCATCGCATCAAATAATTAATCTTAGTGAGCGCCATGCTCTCCTCACTCCCCCTGCCCTCCAACACAGCAGGGTGACTCATTGATCAGGGAGACTGTCCTTCACTCCGAGGGTGTGAAGCCACTCTGCTGTTGTGTCCTTGAGAGAGCAATGAATCCCTATCTGCTCCTGAAGGTTTGTTATGTGTTGTATACTGACGGTGACCTCTGACCCCACAGTCATGGGCACATGTTCTTCCTGGTATATCATAGATTTTAATCCATATTAGTGACAGGGAACACTCTGTATACATTTATGCTGAACAACGAATAAACAATGTATTTAATAAAGCAACACACATTCATATTTAGGCACTCAACTGCATAAGAAAATATATAATTGTCGCATCTGCGTTATTTACTTTAAAAATCAGTTATTAATGTTTTGTGAAACTTTTATTTGAAATAGAATGCATCTTAAATAATAGTACCATACCATGGTACTTTAAATTAAAATAATTTAAGGTTTTACAATACATACAAGTTCAGATTATATTTTTTTCTGTAAATAAATAAACCAGTGGCTGCTTGAAACAAGACTGATTCAAAACAGTGCATCGTTACTTGGCAAATGTTCAGCAGTAATATAAAGTGCAACATGATTTGCAAACCGTTGCTGTGGTCCCTTTTAAAGACAGATTGCTGTGGTGTTCAAGGACAGTAAAGTGCTGTAGCAGAAAGTAAAACCCTGCCACCTAGTGTTCATTCAGTGACATTACAGCTCTCTTCCTCCACGTCAACAGAGGATCTTTTTGTCTCATGCAATAACCATCCTTAAATATAATACTTAGTCATTTAACTAATCTGTGTATCTCCTTCTATTCCGACAGCATTGTCCTCCTCATCCTGTCATCGTGCTACCTGGCCTTTCGTGTGTGTAGTTTGGAGCAGCAGCTGTCCTTCCTCAGTAACCCAAATCTGCCCCTGAGAGAGAGGTAACGCTGCGTCTGCTTCGTCATCAATGCTTTATAAAATGCTCTTATTGACAGAAAATACACATTAATATGTTAAAGATGAAGCCAATTTGATGTCATTGAAGTTTCATATTTAATCATAGATTACAAAACAAATGTGTGAGACAATTATGTAGAATGTACATCCATTTTAAATAACCAGTGCAATATAAAATAATTTCCTAAATGACGAGAAATGTAATTACATTACTTTATTGTGTTTTAGCTTTTTATCACAAAATGATATTGTTATTAGTAAATTAAGTAAAAATGTATTACTTTTTGTCGAGTTATTAAATTGTATTGTTACGGGGGGAAAAGATAAAAAAACAGGAGATTT